>NW_015090898.1:2921745-2924625 GCF_001431845.1 Calidris pugnax
TCCCACTGCCCTGGCCCCGCTGCTGCTGGATGAGCCAAAGCTCCTGGTCCTTTGGGGGCTGATGCTGTCCCCTCCCCACCACCACCAGCACACTAGTTCCTGCCCCTGTACCCCAAATCTGCCCTGCAGCAGCTGGAGGGGTGGATTTTAACAGTGGCAGCAAGAGGTCACAAGGCTGATTTCAGTGGACAGATGCTTAAAGACATGCAGGAAAACATAATAGGTCCTACAGAAAAGGTCTGTCCGTCCAAAGTGGCTATCACAGGCTGGGCTGTGGTGGTCCCGGGGCGCCCCGGGCAGCCTGGCAGGGCGAGGAGGTCTTACCTGGGCCAATGCAGTGTCCTCCCAGGCCAAGAATTGCTTGGAGTGATGGCTTTGATGAGCTGATGAACTGGGGAGATGCTGGGGGAGCCTCCAGGACCAGCCCTGCTCTGCTGTTTGCAGTGGGGGTCCCACACGACACAGCTCTGGGGCTGCTGCAGCACCCCAAACCCCATGGCAGAGGAGTGTGGGCTTTGGAGCAGATTCAGGCTGAATTCCACCCAAATGCAGATTGAAAACACCTGTGGGTGCTCCTGCAGGTGGGGAGAGCAAAGCCTGCTGCATCCCATCCATCCCATTAAGAGGCAGCACGAGAGCCAGGGCTGAAGATGTGGTTTGAGCACAGGAGGCCCCAGTAACTGGGGGGGAGCATCAGGGCCCCCCCTCCAGCCCCACCACGGCTGGTCCAAAACCTCCATCACCCACACCACAGCCAATGGGCATTATGGGGTGCACGTCCCACCCCACATCTCCATAGCCCCGAAAGGGCCAGAGACATCAGGACCCTTTCCAGAGGAGGAAAGGCTGGGAGATCCTGATCCCCACACCCCCATCCCAGGACGTGGTGGGGCAGAACCACCAGTGAGGAGGAAAGGCTGGGGGATCCTGATCCCCACACCCCCATCCCAGGACGTGGTGGGGCAGAACCACCAGTGGTTTCTCCCCAGGGATTTCGGGCACAGCCCCGAGTCCCCACAGAGATTTTGGCAGCAGCGCACAGCTCGTTCAGAAAACATTGCTCCATCGGTCGGAGCGAAAGGAAAAGTAACCCTGGCTCCAAATGTGAAATAATGAAACAAATAATCAGATAAAGCCCTTCGCATCGTGCGCTCGGAGCCTTCCTGCTCTGTGGTTTGGCACAGCCTGAGGGCAGCGTGCCTCTGCCACCCCCCCACCCCCACCACCTCAGCTTGGGGGCTGAAAAACCCCCCAGGAGATGCTCAGGGGTCCCTAGCCCGGGGCTCAGAGTCCACCCCCGAGTCCCCCTGGGAACTCGGGGAAAAGTGGGGAAAAAAGTGGGGAAAAGTGAAGGTTTGCAGTCAGGAGACCCAACAGGACTTCTCCAAGCGCTGCTGCACCTCCACATCCCCGCACTGCCCACCCCAGAGGAAGAGGAGGAGGAAGGCATCCGGGGATCTCACCCTTTTCTCCTCTCCCACGGATGCCGTAGCCCCTGGTTGGGGCTCAGCAGCCCCCACAGCCACAAACCCCAGCTCACCCCAAGGTGACAACACGGAGGTCCCCAGGGCCACCCGTGTCCCAGCGCCCGCAGCCCGTGATGCCGGATGCGCAGTTCCCCCTGCCGGCACCCGGGCGCAGCGCCCACGGCCACGGCCACGCGTCCCACCTCCCCTGTCCCACATCCCCAACACCCCAAATCTGGAGGAAATCCCATTTGGGCAGCAGCCAGGGCTGACCCAGCCACAGCATCTCCAGCGACCGACCCCAAGCAAAGGGATTCTGCAAGGACACAAATCCCGCGTCCCCGGAGAATAAACCAGGGGGAGCTCAGCCTCTTTGGGGGAAAAAAAGAGCAATTTCAAGACATCAGGAGGGACGCTGCCCAGTCCACAGCACCGGGGTGTTCCTTCACAGCCCCGCAAGCAAGGAAGAGAGACGGGGTGACGCATTAAGTGTCTTTAATCCAAAGGACTGAAGAGCAGACCGGGAAGATTAGTATAAGCCAACAGACAAAAAAAAAAATTAAAAAAAAAAAAAAAGGATAAAAATCGGATTTTAAAACAAATTAAAATTCCATACAGTGTCTAAAAGATCACCTAAAAACTAAACATCGCCTTAAAAAAATTTTTTTTCTTTTTTCCCCGTTCAAACACATTTAACGCAGTGAAACATTGTGACAAATAATAATTAATAATAATAATAATTCATGGACTAAAAGACTTCAGAGCAACCATCCTGCTCCCGGGAGCCGGGGGTCGCTCCCAAGCCCCCCCAGGAGCTGGCAGCAGGAGCAGCCCCCTTAGGAGAAGCCACGCCGGGGGGAGCAGCACGACCCCCAGCCCCGGCCAGGGAGGGGGCAATGCTGCTGTCCCGGGTTAAGCTCTGGCCCCCGTGCCACCTCCACCCCCTCCAATGCCACCTTTTTCCCCGGGGGACCCCCGGGACAGCATCCCCCCCAGAGCTGGGGGCTGCGGGAGCGGGTGGAGGAGGCAGGGAAGCATCTTTTCCCCACATCCCTGCAGTTGTGGGGGGGATGCAGGGGGGCACCGGCCTCCTGCTCACCCCTCCCGGCCTCCCCCCTGCCCACCCCTGAGGTCAGAACTGGATTCCAGGCACAGGTACAGACTGCGGTGGCCACGGTGAAGGGGGGGCAGGGGGGTGGGAGCCACGAGTGGGCTCTGCACCCACGGACACGACACACACCCCACGCACAGACAGACAGACAGCGAGACAGACGGCGCTCGTGGGGAGAATCAAGGCTTCCAGGTTGAGGGAGAGGGGGGTGTGTGTGCTTTTTTTGGCTACGATGCTTTAAAAACAGCAGTTTTCCAGCGCAAGGAAGAAGCCCAGTGTCCACCAGGACCAACCCCCCCCCCC
>NW_015090898.1:2924635-2939421 GCF_001431845.1 Calidris pugnax
CCCATCCCCCCTGGACCCCCTCCCAACCCCAAAGCCCCATCTCTATCCAGCATCCACGCAGGGAACACGCTGTCTGGGTTTCAGCTCTACAGTAGTTTTTAAAAAATATTTATACGTTATATACCCTAAAAAGGTCACCACAGGAATTTCCATGTCTTTGGAAAGAAGGAAAAAAACCAAAAAAAACCAAAAACCATAAAAATCAAAACTGGTTCACAAAAGAAAAAAAAAAAATAATCCAATTATTGGCGGCGTTCACCTACAGGACAAAACCCCCGGGCGCAGCGTGTGGCTCTGATGGGGGGGATCTTACCGCCTGCTCCGGAAGGGTCAGAAACACAGGTGAGTAGCTAAAAATAACTAGTCTGGTATAAATGTCGAATTCCATGCGCTTGATATAACAGTCTGTCTCTTTTTGTCTTTTTTTTTTTCCTTAAAAAATATATATATATAGTTATTGCTTTCTCAAGGGCGGGCGGGCGCGGGGCACCCTCAGTGGGGGAGCGGGGCGGGCTCGGGAGGGTTTGCTTTCTTCCTCCTCTTCATCAGCAAAGGGTTCGAGGAATCTTCGATTTTCTTGATCTTGATTTGTTCGTAGTCCACTCGCATGGTGGCCAGTGCGCTCGTCATCTCCTCCTGCAGCAACAGGCACCGCCGTCAGCAAAGCCCCCACAGACACAGCAACCCCCCCCCGGGGCTCCCCAGGGCAGGGGGTCCCCCTCCAAACCCCACTGGGAAGAAGTTGCAGCCAGGGCTGAGGGTCCCACTGCCAATTTTCCCAGCCCCATCCTGAGCTCAGTGGGAGCCAGGAGGCTCACGCTGAGCCCAAATTAGCCCAAGGATGCACAAGTGGCCAGTCCCCAGAGGGGACCCGAGGCACGGGGTGTTACAGATGGCAAAGGAGAGAGGTTTTACCTTCACGTCCTCCCATAGATCCTTCTCCTCTTTCAGCACACGGCTGGTGTGCAGCGGGGTCTGGGGCACCTGCATGGATTGCTGCCGAGAGAGCCGAGGAGCATCAGCCAAGAACCACAGGCATCCCATCCCATCCCATCCCATCCCCATCCCTGCCCCATCCCCATCCCCATCCCCATCCTCACCATGATCCAGGGGTGGTTCATGAACTCCGTTATCGTCATGCGCTGGGTGGGATCTGTCTTCAGCAGGTTGCGGATCAGCTGCTTCACTGGAAGGGTTTGTGCAGGGCCAGGCGTTAGCAGGTCCCGGGGTGGTTGTCCCCACACTCCAACCCAAGCCAACGGCCCCCAAAACACCAACTCGTGCCTCCCATCCCCTCCATGCCACAGACCTCACCCTGGTCAAACCCTTCAGCACCTCGAGCAGAGACCAAGCTCCTGTATCACTAAGAGGTGACCCACAACATGCCCAGAGTTCATCCCCCCCAGCCTTTGTGGCGCTGCTGGACATGGGGCTGGACACAATGAGAGACCTCAGCCCGGGGACAAGCTGTCACAGGGACCCCGTTTACCTTCCTCTGACACTTCGGACCATTCGGGATTGGGAAACTCATACTGGCCCATTCGGATTCGCTTCTTCATGCCCGGTGAGATGGCCAGGCCGTGGTTGGAGTAGAAGGGGGGGTACCCACACAGCCTGCGCCGAGAGGGAGCAGAGATTTAATGTGTTGCCCCGAAAGCCCTCCCAGCAGTGCCCACGGGGCAGGAGCAGGAGCAGTGCAGCTGGGAAAGGCTCAGCCCCATCAGCCTGCAGACGATGCCCCCCTCCCTTTCTGACCCTGGTGGGATGGAGAGGGACCCGTCGGACTTACAGGATGTACATGATGACGCCAAGGGACCACATGTCACAGGACTTGTCGTACTTCTCAGGGCCCAGCACCTCTGGGGCTGGTAAGGAGAGAAACAAAGTCCTGAGTCAAAGGGGCAGCACCAGGCGAGAGGGATCTGACCGTCCCACGGAGCCACCTGCGGCTCCGTGCCCTCTCGGCAGCGCTGTGGGACAGGCTCCAGCACGGCCACACCATCAGTGGGGGCAGGAGTGGTGCAGGGTGGGTATTTCAGTAAAATTTGGTGGTTTTTTTCCCCCATACATATCACTCGTTAACCCAAAGCAGCCCCCAGATCCAAGCATCCCAGACAGGAGCTGCCCCCACCACCGTGCTGCGATGGAGGCGAAGGCCTGGATGCAGAGGTGATGGGCTGTGCATGGCTGAAATGGCTTCAAGCTGGAGGGGAACAGATTTAGACTGGAGATGAGGAGAGGGTTCTTCACTGTGAGGGTGGTGGAGCACTGGAACAGGTTGCCCAGGGAGGTGGTTGAGGCCCCTTCCCTGGAGATATTCAAGGAGAGGCTCAACGAGGCCCTGGGCAACCTGGTCTAGTTGGGGGTGTCCCTGCTGACTGCGGGGCGGGGGGACTAGATGGCCTTTGGAGGTCCCTTCTGGCCTGGGCAATTCTATGATTCTATGGCACCATCCAACCCCCCCAGCCCTGCAGGCTCAGACCCCCTCCCCAATCACTTACCCACGTAGTACGGCGTGTAGCACGGAGTGGCCAAGGAGTTGTGTGTGGTGGTTTCTTTAGCAAAGCCAAAGTCCGTGAGTTTTAGCACAGCGTTGGGTCTTTTGGAGGTGTACAGGAGGTTTTCGGGCTGTGAAAACACAAGGAAGAAGTGAGCAGAGGAGCTGGAGCAGCCACAGTGTCACCATGGGCCAAGAGGGGCTCAGGGGCCGGGCAGGGGTGCAGTGCGGTACCTTCACGTCCCGGTGCGCGATGTTGATCGAGTGCAGGTACTGGATGGCTTCCCCGATGCTCTTCATGATCTCTGAAGCCTCTGAAGCAGCAAAAAAGACATCAGAGCCTTTACAAGCAAGTTGAAAGGAGCACCGCTCCCTGGGTTACTCCACAGATCAGGAGCCAACAAACACGGCTCAGACCAAAGGGGTTGGCTCTATCCCAAGCCCCCCATTTCCAAGCAGGAGCCACCCCCCAGCCCCATCACCCACACCCAGGTTGGGGGCCTGCAGCAAACGGGAGAGGAATTCACAGGAGGAGGGATGGGGCAGGATCCAGCCACTGACCCCAACACCCAACCACACAAGCCCCAAGGGGGGGGTCACTGTGGGGTGAGGGGTCTGAGCCCACCTCCAGCATCACTAGGGACCCCAAATCTGCAGGGAAAGCAGCTGGAAAGCTGCCCCCTGCGGGATGTGGCAGCAATGGGCTTGGGGTTTGGGTTGTGTGGACACTTTTCCTGGCTGCAGGAGCCGAGGGGACAAGATTTGTGAGATCCATGAGAACCTGGTCTCCATGTTGTGGAGTGGGGTGGGTGCTTCTGAAGGTGACTGAAGCTTCTGCCTTTGCTGCAGTGGGTTGGACAGGACATGGGGGCAGCTGAGAAAACATCCCTTAACCCTGCTCTCAAGTGAGCACGAAAAGCAGGACCACTTGCACCCACGCTCCTCATTCCCTCAAACCCTGCTGGGCGTCCAACAAAGGGATTGAGGGAACGAGCTGCAGCAGAACCACTCCTACAACAGCGTGAAGTGGCCCAAAGACCAAACCCCAGATCCCCACGGGCTCCGTACCCCGTTCTGTGAAGGCCTGGTCTCCCCTGTCTTGAATCCTGCTGAAGAGCTCCCCGCCGTCCAAGCTGGAAGAGATAACGGGCGGCGTCAGATGCTGCGGCACCAATTTCATGCCAAGAACAAATTTCAGAGCAGGAGTGAAACCTGCAGCGCTGAGCCAGGAGCTGCAGAGCTCAGCGAGAAACAAACCCCCTCCCCATCCCAGCCCTGGGGTCGGTGCTTCTGGGCACGGGGGCGTTTCAGAGCCTCCCCCCTTCCAGAAATGAGCAGGGCAGAGGCGTCGATGCCGGCGGCGGAGGTGCGGGGGTGCGAGCGGACGTGGTCTCCCCCCTCCCAGCCCACGGAAACACATTTTACAGTAAAACCAGCCACCGTGGCTCGCAGGTGGCGAGCGCGCTCTCCCGGCACGCTTGGCCTCATTTCACTCCCGAGCCAAACCGCCCCGATGGCGTGCGAACCCCGTGGCAGAAATGCTGAGCAAAGACCACGGCGCCGGCAGGAGCTCACCCCCAGGACGGGGGAGGCAGAGACCAAACCCCGCTGCAGCAGGATAAGCCCTCAGAGAAGATGCTGAGATGGAGAAGAACCACGGGAACCTTGGCGTGGTTCCCTCCCCAGGTACCCTAAAGGAAAAACTCAGCTCCAAGAGAGATCAGGGCTGAGATCTGGGATAATTCTCCATGAGAACGGGGATAACAGCGCTTCCTGTCCCTGCCTTATCTAAGCTGAGCAGAAAGGGCTGCTGGCTTTCCCGGCGCAGATAGCATCTCCTTGACATTCCCTGGACATCTGCAATACAGATAGAGCGAGACTGCCGGGGATGAGCGTGGCACAAAGTGCACGAGGAGACACACACCGTGCTCACGCTGGAAGCCAAACGCTGCCCCGTGACTGGCGTTACCCCCAGAGCATCCCTCAGAGAGCGGGGAGCTCTGACGGGGACACGCTGCAGGGACCTGCTGCTGCCCGTTTCCATCCAGCTACCGCCTTCTTCCCACACGAGCAGATGTGCTGCACAAACCCTTTCCCATCCCCGGCTGCCCAGCGTCCTGACGTTGGTTCTCAGAAGCCTCTGCCCACACAAAAGCCTCTCTGGTGACGGCCCTGCTGCGCTGCGCTGCCTGCCCCGGCGCTGCTCGCACCCGCTGCCCCCCCAAGGCAACCTGCCGGCTTGCCAGAGGAGAGGTTTTGGCAAGGAAGCTGCATCAAATCACAGCTGCGGTTGGGATGTGGTTTCAATACTTTCCCCTTCATTCCTCCCTCCTCCCCAGGTTATATCAAACATCTATACCCCGAACCAGAGCCGCTCGACTGCTGCTGCAAGAGCTGCCGCGGCGCCGATGGATGCAGCAGCTCGGCGTGGCTGGGGGCTGCCCAGCAGAGCCCAGCGCGGGCTGCCAGGAACCACCAACTACCCCGACTTTTCGATGGCCAGAGCCAGTTTGGTTATGACCCATCTGCAGTGAGAACCACGGGCCTGAAGCCTCCCGACAGCCGAGGCAGTTTTCAGAATGACTCAGAGCCGGCGCGGCTCCTGACGTCCCTCCAACGCCAGCCCCTCTGCCAGGGCACGCATCCCTACGGCTCTCCCCACCACAGCATCTCCTTGGGGTCCCCACCACCCACGGCAGGGGTGGAGGAAGGTGCTCACCCCCCCAACACACTTTTTGGCATCATTCCACAGAGCCATGGGTGCTCCGGTGGGGAGAGCCCACCCGTAACGACACCACCGGGGACTCACCACTCCATGACGATGAGCAGACACTTCCTCCCCTGGTAGAGGTTCTCGTAGACGTCCATGATGCGGACGATGTGCGCGCACTGCGATGCCCTCCAGTGCAGCTCCACTTCCCTCCGGGCCTTCGGACAGTCCTGCAGCATCTACGGGAGAAGCCAGACCCCGGGTCAGCCCCGAGCTCCCCACCCCAGGAGAGCTGGGCTGCTGGCACAGCACCCACCCAAGAGGAGACACGGGGTGAAGGCCACGCGTGGGTGCTCTCTGCGGGTGGCTTCGAGGAGAGCTCCTGCAGGCTCTGTGCAATGCCTCCACCCCCATCTAGTGGGAAGAGCGTGAATCCACCCGTCCTCCTCATCTTGTCCTCCCTTATACAAGGCCAGTAAAAGCTTGTCCTGGCTGCCTGCCACCTCCCTGCCCTCTGAGATGCCTCCCCAGCCTGTGCCACCAGCCAGCGAGACATCCTACTGCATCTATGAACAAGCTTCTGTGGTGGTACCCACACCAGTGCACCCCTGGGTGCCACCCAGCATCCTTGCTCTCCCCTTCGCAGCCCCCTGGCAACGCTGCCCACCCATCACAGCCCACCCATCACCTCCCACCCATCAGCTTGGGACTGGCAGGACCCTCCTGCTCTGTCCCCTCATGCACAGCCCAGGCACAAAAGCACCCTCACCGCGTCTTCGGAGTCCACCAGCACCCAGCCACATCTGCCTGGGGAGGGGACAAAGCAAACAGCCAGATGTTCCCTAAATAGCAGCTTTTCTCACAAGCAGCAGCTCTTTAATGAGGCTCCTGACCTTCCCAGAGACAACTCTCAGCTCCCAGGTGCAGGAAGGATTTGCTCGTCTGCCACAGACTATTAATTACCATGTTTGTCAGGATAAACAACCAGCCTTAATTATTATACTCCTAAATATAGATCAACAAACGTGTCTATCTTGAGCATAGTTCATTTTCCTTCCTGTCTCCAGCAGCTCCTGGAGCTGGGCTCGGCGAAACGCCCCAGAGCAGGTCTGCACCTCTGAGCTGCACATGGAAACACATCCCACCCCCCGGGTGCATGGGCAGGAGACGGAGGATTTGGTCATTTTACCAAGATGGACACAGAAATGTACCTCTGCCCCTCTGCCCTCTCCTGGTTGAGCTCCCAGGCTGGTTGAGCATCCACCTTGGGATGCCTCCCTGGCCTGGCAGGACCCAAAATGGTACCCAGTGTGTATCGAGGACCCCTCTGCCAGAGGGAAATTTGACAGGAACACGGGGTAACACTTGCTGCAGCCCCAGAAGACACACAGTGCCTGTTGGTAAGTGAAACGCTCGCTGGTGGTGCTCACAGGGTAACGGCAATTCCCACTCCTGCCCGCAACAGCCTGGGGTTCCCTTTGCCACAGGGAAAGGGACAATGGGATGTGCTCTTCAGCCACCCACCTAATCCCCCTTCCTGGGGTCTGGTCACGCTTCTCCCACCTCCTTGGATCTCCTGCTTCCCCAGGCTCAGGAGACCCACACCGGTGGTCAGCACGTGGGGTGTCTTCTGGCATCAAACCATGGGGAAGCTCAGTGAAAACCAAAATGGCCAAGCCACCCTTTGTGCATCATTTCCACCGACAACCTCAGGGTGAAAGGAGGACAGGGCAGGAGGCTGGGCAGCCCCTCCTCGCTCCTCCATCGCTTAATTACCCTAAAAACCAGATCCTGCTGAATTCGAAGCCACAAGCGAGTGCAGCACCAGCCGCCCCGGCAGCCGGGGAAGGGGCCTGGAGAAAAGCTCAGCTATTTGTGGCTGGGCTGCCAGCAGCTCGGCGTGGGGAGCCAGGAAGCTGAAGAGAAAAAGGGGAAAAAAAAAAACAAAAAAAAAACCAACACAAAAAACCAAAAACCAACAACAAAACAATTTGCAATTACGCCCTGGGAAAATTGACCAGCAGGAAGCAGCCGGTTAACATCATTCTGCACAAGACAAACAGGAGATGTACAGAAACACATACCCAATTTTCAGAGGTCACTCGGAGCGCTTCTGAAGGAGCTTAATTGTATTTCTAATGAAGGAGGAGGCAGCAGCCCCCATTACCTGTTCCAGCACAGCCCTGACGTCGGCTTTTGTACTCGGGCCCCCACAGGGAGCAAACAGCTGCCCCCGCGCTCTCAAACCCCCCCGGCTGCAATTCAGCCCCAGCACCAGCCCCCCGCTCCCCCGCAGGATGGAGAGGGGCATATTAAGCCTCATTAAGGGAATGATTTGTTCTATTGAGGAAATGTTCCCGGCGGCAGGTGACAGCGGTGGGGCCAGACGCAATGAGGCTGGTGGGGAAGGTTGTTACCCCTGCAGGGGGATGCAGGAGGGACGTGGCGATGCCCAAACCATGATAGAAGCCACTCACATCACCCACTGCACCCACACAACCTCCATCCCACCCCAGGAGGTGCCGTGGGGTGGGAAAGCACCTTCTGGTCCCAGTCCAGATGGGAGAAGGCAGCGCTTCCACCAGTTTCTCCTCTTTTGGTGGGAGCCAACAGCTCCATCTCCCTCCTCCGTCCCTCGGCCGCAGGCAGCAGTGAAGCCACAGGCATTGCTCTGGTCACAGGAGCTCCACACGGAATTTGGGGGTGTGCGGTGACACTTTCCCAGTCCCTAATTTAGCTCCAGTATCCAGAGTAGCCAAGGGCTGCAGCAAGATTTGTATTTCTTGGCTTGCAATGAGGGGACGGAAAAAGCACCTCCCGTTTCCCCAGGGCTCAGCGAGGGTGAACTGTCCCCATCCCACCCGGCTGAGGGTACCAGCCTGGGGACACTGTCCCCTCCCACCAGCTCCAGAGCAGATCCAGAAGAAGGAGATTATGCAGGTGCAGCGATGCAGAGCGCAACCAGAATTAACCCTTTGCAGAGAGGAGATGGCAGCAGATGGATGAGCCGCTGGAAAGCCCCGCCGCTGCTCCCGGCTCAGTTTTTCCATCTCTGTTACCTCCCATTTCCCTTCCAAGGAACAGGAAGGATCTACTGGGAGATCAAACTCCTCGGTGTTTCAGATGGGAAGGGTTGCTCCCCGCAGGGCTCTCGCCGGAGCAGAGGGCAGTAACCAGATCCCCGGGTTACACAAGTGTCCCCGGGACAAGGACAGCGCTGCCGAGGGGACTCTGCCACCCTCTTCCAGCAAAAACCAGGTGTCACCCACAGAGGAGTCCCATACATTTCCCTTTACAGAGATTAGGTGCTCTAGGTGTTTAGCTGTGCAGAGAGCATCGGCCTCTAAACCTCTTCTCATCGTCAGAGCGTGTCTCCAAGTCCAGGTGTCCCTTCAACACCGTGTGGGACAGGGGACAGCCAGGGGAGCCGTGTCACCCCAGAGCTCTGCACCGACCCATCTCCGTGTCCCACCAGGGCTCCTGCCCGCAGGGAAGGTGGGAGAGCTGGGAAAGGGCCACTCCATCCTCATGATGATTAGGGAGGAAGCTCAGCTTCCATCCACGTCCCAGCTCTCCTCGCAGCAGCTTGATGCCGCCGAGACTTCGGCAGACGGCGTGTGCTGCCATCCTGTGCCTTGGCTCAGCCCAGCTCCCCCAGCAGCCCGCACATGCTGTGGGAGAAATTAATTATGAGCAAAGCTAAACGCGCTCATTAGCTCCACGAAACCCCTCCAGCCAAGGGCTCCAAACCCAGCCCCATCAGCAGCCCCTGTCCCCGCATGCTCGGGACCCCCTGGAGCAAAGGCTCCTCCCGGGCTCCTGCAGAAGCTCCAGGATTTTCACCACCTTGGAAAGACAAACCCTGGAATCGTCTCCTGAAAACAAACCAGCTCATTGGGGTGTCTGCAGGACAGACACCAACATCCAACTAACCCAGATTGCTGGGACGCTGCCTCCACGGGCACAGAAACGGGGCTGGAAAAACCGAGCGGGCTCCTAACACCCCCCCATAGTCACGGAAAAGGAGCTTTGGCTCAAATAAAAGAGCTGATGGCTCTGTCCTGTTGGCTCGGCAGCGCATCGAGATTAATTTCTCCCCCACCATCTCACACCAAGCCCAGCAAAGGCGGGTGGGCGCAGGGAAGGAAGGAAGACGCCGGAGAAAACAAGGGGGCTTGGAGCTGCTCACGTTCCCTTCGCCCACGCGTGTCCTCAGGCACCACTGATTCAGTCTCGCCGCCTCCTCCGGGGATGATGTGCCGTGAATCACGGCGGGTTCGCCCAGGAAGCTCCCTCCTCCGCTGGCAGGTCCTGCATCCCCCATCCCGCTGCTCCACACCGTGGGACGGCAGGAACCCGCTGTGCTCCCTCAGACTGGCAAAATATCCCCGTGGAACGACTCCCAAAGGAAAAAACTCACCTCTCACGGGGCAATTTCCATGAGAACTGAGGCTCAGGCACACACCCCCACGCCGAGCTGTTCATGTTTCCACAGCTGCCCCTCTTTGCTGCGGCTCCAGGCTCACCTCGGGCTCTCCAGCTGCTCTTGCAGGCAGGGTATTTTTATTTCCACGTGTTATTTGGATCACACCCGCTTCCCCTCGGTCCCCAGCCCAGCAGCACACCCTGCCTGCCTCCCCTGTGCGGCAACCAGCCCCTCCGAGCCACCTCCTGCAACAGGACCCGTGTGCCCCGTGCCCCACACCGCCCCGAGGAGCCCCCCTCGGGAGCTGCCTGCACCGCGGGGGCGAAAATAAACCCTTCTTAAGTTGCAATAAAAATAAACCTACAGTAAGGAAAGCCAGGCTGTCACCCTCCCGAGGTACCAGCTGGGGAGCAGAGCAGAGGTTTCCCTGCCTGGACTGCTCACACAGGCGCTGGGTTCCCCCAGTGGGGCTACCATGGGGCAAGGAGCATTTTTTCACAGAATGATATGGGGTTGGAAGGGACCTCTGGAGATCATCTCCTCCAACCCCCTGCCAGAGCAGGTTCACCCAGAGCAGGAACGTGTCCAGGTGGGGTTTGAATGTCTCCAGAGATGGAGACTCCACCACCTCTCTGGCCACCTTCATAGGAAAGAAGTTCCTCCTCATGTTGAGGTGGAACTTCTAATGTTCTAGTTTTGCCCATTTCCTCTTGTCCTGTCCCTGGGCACCACTGAAAAAAGACTGGCCCCATCCTCCTGATACCCACCCTTTAAGTATTTATACTTAAATCAGATTGATTTGATCAGATTATCAGATTGATCAGATCCCCCCTCAGCCTTCTCTTCTCCAGACTAAAAAGACCCAAGTCCCTCAGCCTCTCCTCATAAGGGAGATGCTCCAGGCCCCTAACCCTAATAGAGCAGAAGGGTTTCTCTTCAAAGATTTGCCCCTTCTCATCTTTTTTCCCTGCGAACTGGTCGCCAACTGGCCTCAGCTGCTTAACCCCCTTGTGGAGGGGGTGCTGGATGCTCTGCACGTGCTGCTCCCACCTCAAAGTACAGGGAAGGCAACCCCCATCGCCCCCCCCTGTGCCCACCCAACGAGCCATGGTGCTGGGGGACCCGGATTCAGCTGAGCATCTCCCACGTGGCTTTTTTTTTTTTTCCCCTTGCCTTTAATGCCAGATTCAGCTGAGCATCTCCCACATGGCTTTTTTTTTTTCCCCCCTTGCCTTTAATGCCAGCACATTTGGGGAGCCCACAAATAACCACCCCACAGTCCCAAAGCTGCCCCAGCCTCTGCCAGGGAGGGCTCGTGGGGAGGAGGGAGCAGCAGAAGGGCACAGAAGCAGCAAAGCTCCGTTCCGCTTCTACTGTTTATTAACTGCGGAAGAGAAATCACGAGTCCCAAAGCCCATAAGAGGAATTATGTTACCAAACGCAGGGAAAGCTCCGTTCCACTTCTACTGTTTATTAACTGCGGAAGAGAAATCACGAGTCCCAAAGCCCATAAGAGGAATTATGTTACCAAACGCAGGGAAATTCGTGGTTCACTCGCAATGCAGTAAGGGCAAAAGGTGCCGCTCAGGAAACCTCCCCCACATCATCGTGGCTCTTGCATCAACCTTCACATTAACCCCATCCCCGCCGCCGGCATCCACCACCACCAGCAGCGCCCAGGCAGCGCCCAGGGGACTTCCCTACGATCGTTTCTGCTCTGCCCACCCACATGGAGCCACAGAGTCCCCGGGTGAAGAGCTTTAAGCCCCAACAGAGCAGGAAAAAGCCTCATCCTCCTGTTTGTTTTGCCCAGGGAAAGCCAGGAAGGAAGAGGAGGAGGAGGGTCCCAGAGCTTGCCACGTTGGGCTGGCTATCTAGAAGGGTGGCTAGTGCTCCCCCAGCACCCAGGGGACTTCCCTACGATCGTTTCTGCTCTGCCCACCCACATGGAGCCACAGAGTCCCCGGGTGAAGAGCTTTAAGCCCCAACAGAGCAGGAAAAAGCCTCATCCTCCTGTTTGTTTTGCCCAGGGAAAGCCAGGGAGGAGGAAGAGGAGGAGGAACCCGTGGGTCCCACAGTGTCCTGCCCGCAGTGTCCCCAAGCTTGCCACGTTGGGCTGGCCATCTAGAAGGGTGGCTACTGCTCCCTGATGGAGATGGCTTCATCCGAACCTCATGGTTTGCATGGCAGGGCAGGACCAGCCACCAGCCTTCTGGAGGGACGGTGGCTGGTGCCATCAGTGCCCAGGTAGATGCTGAAGCTTTGACCATTTGGGCAGGACACGAGTACGGCCAGCTCCATCACCCACCTCCAGGAACAAAAGGCCACCCTCCACCATCACTCGCCCAGGGGAAGATGGAGAGGTTGGAAAAAGCGTCCCAGCGAGAGAGAATTACTCGGATTCAGACAGAGCTACAAACAGGGAGCGAGCCCGGAGACGCAACTCATGCCAAGGAACCAGGAACAGATGCACAGGCTGGAGCTGCTCGGCCACATTCTCCCAGTATGAATTACGGGAGCGCTGGGAGGGAGACCCGGAGCCATCGCAGCGAGCGCAGGGAAAGCTTTCCCACCCTGACAAGCCACAACCCTGGCACGAAGAGGCTTCATGCACAAGGGGTGAGCCAAAAACCCTGCCAACAGCAGGCGGCACGCTTGGGGAGACCGGTATCAGCCCCGTCCCTGCTCCTGCGGGTGGTTTTGCAACGGGGCGGAGGATGGAAACGGGGCGGCGATTGCACGGGGCTTTCACAAGGAGCCCCCTCGCACCGGGGCCTCGCTCGCCCGCAGCTCTTGCACAACCCTCGGTGCCCCGTGGGCCACCAGCATCCCCGGACACGGCTCCCGGGGGGGTCCGTGCCCACCGGGGGATGCTCAGGACCCGCAGTACCCCCCTCCCCAGGGCATCTGCTGAGCATTTCCTCGCCCCGCGCTTCCCCGCGACAGATGCAGCCTCTATTCAGCCTTTTCAGGCTGCAACAAAAGCCTCTCCAGGCACACAAAGGCGACGACCAGAAGAGGGGCCTGGGCTTAAATAAAAGCCACCTGCCAGGGGCCCGTGTCCCCCCCACTGCAATCGGGGCGCTGCCCCCCGGCCAGCCCCGCCTCTGCAGAGCCCATTGCCCAGCAGCAAAAAATATCCTGCTTACAGGGATTTCAAGGAGATGAAGCTCCGAAGCGGGTACCCAAGAGCAGCATCCTGGATGCTGAGGGAAGGGCCACCAGCACGGTGGGGACATCGGGGACAGGGAGGAGGCGGATACAAAACTCACGGGGAAAAGTCAAAGCAGGTAAATGGCAACAAGGCAACAGCACGAAGCATCTCCGCTGACTCACGGCACCAGCAGAAGGCTTCAACGGAGAGAAATAAATAGTTTCAGCTTCACGTGTCTGAGAAAAACAAAATTATGGGTCCATCCAGTCCCATGTTTTTGTTTTGGGATGATTCTCTTCTCCCCGTACATCAGAAGCCACACGGGGTTTTGGTGACTCACCCGCTGCTGGGCTCTCTGGGCCACACGAGGGCTGGAGGAGCCAAGATCAGCCCCAACATTAGCCATGGCTAGCAAGGTCCTCGTGTCCTGCTACGCAGGGGGATGCCCCAGGAGGTCCCAGGGAGCAGATCTGGCTGGAGCGATGGAGCCACCACCCTGGTCAGGACCTCCAGGACCTCCCTGTGAATCCAACGGGGATGAAGGATGATGGCCAAAATACCCCATCCCAGCCCATCCCTCCCTACAGGCATCCGAGATGTCACCTCTGAGAGGGGAAAGGGAAGGGGGACAGTCCTTCTGGGGTGGGGGCATGCTCTGGGACCCCCCACCTCTGCAAACCAAACCACTGCCTCCCCCCCGTGTCTCTGCCAAGGACACGCTGCAGCCGCTAACGGGGACTTTAACGAAGCGAAAGGAAGATGGGAAGCAGGCGGAGGGGCGGATGTCTTCACGTGAGACATGGCCACGGCCACATCCGCGCCACGCACACCCCATCCCAGCCCATCCCTCCCTACAGGCATCCGAGATGTCACCTCTGAGGGGGGAAAGGGAAGGGGGACAGTCCTTCTGGGGTGGGGGCATGCTCTGGGACCCCACCCCATCCCAGCCCATCCCTTCCTACAGGCATCCGAGATGTCACCTCTGAGAGGGGAAAGGGAAGGGGGACAGTCCTTCTGGGGTGGGGGCACACTCCAGGACCCCCCCCTCTCTACAAACCAAACCACTGCCTCCCCCCCGTGCCTCTGCCAAGGACAAGCTGCAGCCACCAACAGGGACTTTAACGAAGCGAAAGGAAGATGGGAAGCAGCCAGAGGGGCGGATGTCTTCACGTGAGACATGGCCACGGCCACATCCGCGCCACGCACGGCCCCTTCCCCAGCCGGGGTCAGCTCCTCCTCCCAGCCCCTCCATCCCCAGATTCCCCACCGGAGCCGCCAAGCTCCCGAACGGAAAAATGCACATATGTGCTTTTATGGTAGGAAGTGGTTGATATTCGCAGGCGTGATTAATCCAGGGGCAAACACTAATGTAAACCATTAACTCAGCGCCGACCTCTGTCCTTTGCACTTCCCTCCCGCAGCCACAGCTTGATAAAAAAACCCCTTTATCACCACTCCAGCACCCTGGCTCCCCTGGCACCGAGCGGTGCCACCTCCACCAACCCCTCTGCGCCCACCGGGGGCTTTCCCTCACACATGGGACAGATGGACAGACAGACAGATGGACAGGCACAGCCCCCCCCACGCAGCCCACCCACAGCACCAGCCGCTCCAAGCATCTCTTGGGGTCCCTTGCTCCACCAGCCTCACAGAAATCCTAGACCCACAGGATGGTCAGAGTTGGAAGGGACCTTCAAGACCCTCAAGTTCCAACCCTCCTGCCCTGGGCAGGGACACCTCCCACCACAGCAGGTTGCTGGGGACAAATCCTGGGGACAACCCTGCCTGACCCCAATCATTACCTCCAACCCCAGGGACAGCTCTGGGGGGAATCCCCCCCCCCACTACATCCCAGAACTGCTTTTATTTTTAAGACGTGCCCACCCATTCCTTACTTTTAAGCTGGGAGTGATTTAGGGGAAAGGCTCGGGCCGCCCAGACCCACGCCTGCGAGTGGAGGAGCCCTGAAGCTCTGCCAGAAGCCCCACAAACACACACC
>NW_015090898.1:2941248-2965983 GCF_001431845.1 Calidris pugnax
GCGCTGCCTGCCCCGGCGCTGCTCGCACCCGCTGCCCCCCCAAGGCAACCTGCCGGCTTGCCAGAGGAGAGGGTTTGGCAAGGAAGCTGCATCAAATCACAGCTGCGGTTGGGATGTGGTTTCAATACTTTCCCCTTCATTCCTCCCTCCTCCCCAGGTTATATCAAACATCTATACCCCGAACCAGAGCCGCTCGACTGCTGCTGCAAGAGCTGCCGCGGCGCCGATGGATGCAGCAGCTCGGCGTGGCTGGGGGCTGCCCAGCAGAGCCCAGCGCGGGCTGCCAGGAACCACCAACTACCCCGACTTTTCGATGGCCAGAGCCAGTTTGGTTA
Source organism: Calidris pugnax (assembly GCF_001431845.1). Taxonomy (NCBI): domain Eukaryota; kingdom Metazoa; phylum Chordata; class Aves; order Charadriiformes; family Scolopacidae; genus Calidris; species Calidris pugnax. The sequence goes on from NW_015090898.1 coordinate 2,941,584, forward strand.
TGACCCATCTGCAGTGAGAACCACGGGCCTGAAGCCTCCCGACAGCCGAGGCAGTTTTCAGAATGACTCAGAGCCGGCGCGGCTCCTGACGTCCCTCCAACGCCAGCCCCTCTGCCAGGGCACGCATCCCTACGGCTCTCCCCACCACAGCATCTCCTTGGGGTCCCCACCACCCACGGCAGGGGTGGAGGAAGGTGCTCACCCCCCCAACACACTTTTTGGCATCATTCCACAGAGCCATGGGTGCTCCGGTGGGGAGAGCCCACCCGTAACGACACCACCGGGGACTCACCACTCCATGACGATGAGCAGACACTTCCTCCCCTGGTAGAGGTTCTCGTAGACGTCCATGATGCGGACGATGTGCGCGCACTGCGATGCCCTCCAGTGCAGCTCCACTTCCCTCCGGGCCTTCGGACAGTCCTGCAGCATCTACGGGAGAAGCCAGACCCCGGGTCAGCCCCGAGCTCCCCACCCCAGGAGAGCTGGGCTGCTGGCACAGCACCCACCCAAGAGGAGACACGGGGTGAAGGCCACGCGTGGGTGCTCTCTGCGGGTGGCTTCGAGGAGAGCTCCTGCAGGCTCTGTGCAATGCCTCCACCCCCATCTAGTGGGAAGAGCGTGAATCCACCCGTCCTCCTCATCTTGTCCTCCCTTATACAAGGCCAGTAAAAGCTTGTCCTGGCTGCCTGCCACCTCCCTGCCCTCTGAGATGCCTCCCCAGCCTGTGCCACCATCCAGCGAGACATCCTACTGCATCTATGAACAAGCTTCTGTGGTGGTACCCACACCAGTGCACCCCTGGGTGCCACCCAGCATCCTTGCTCTCCCCTTCGCAGCCCCCTGGCAACGCTGCCCACCCATCACAGCCCACCCATCACCTCCCACCCATCAGCTTGGGACTGGCAGGACCCTCCTGCTCTGTCCCCTCATGCACAGCCCAGGCACAAAAGCACCCTCACCGCGTCTTCGGAGTCCACCAGCACCCAGCCACATCTGCCTGGGGAGGGGACAAAGCAAACAGCCAGATGTTCCCTAAATAGCAGCTTTTCTCACAAGCAGCAGCTCTTTAATGAGGCTCCTGACCTTCCCAGAGACAACTCTCAGCTGCCAGGTGCAGGAAGGATTTGCTCGTCTGCCACAGACTATTAATTACCATGTTTGTCAGGATAAACAACCAGCCTTAATTATTATACTCCTAAATATAGATCAACAAACGTGTCTATCTTGAGCATAGTTCATTTTCCTTCCTGTCTCCAGCAGCTCCTGGAGCTGGGCTCGGCGAAACTCCCCAGAGCAGGTCTGCACCTCTGAGCAGCACATGGAAACACATCCCACCCCCCGGGTGCATGGGCAGGAGACGGAGGATTTGGTCATTTTACCAAGATGGACACAGAAATGTACCTCTGCCCCTCTGCCCTCTCCTGGTTGAGCTCCCAGGCTGGTTGAGCATCCACCTTGGGATGCCTCCCTGGCCTGGCAGGACCCAAAATGGTACCCAGTGTGTATCGAGGACCCCTCTGCCAGAGGGAAATTTGACAGGAACACGGGGTAACACTTGCTGCAGCCCCAGAAGACACACAGTGCCTGTTGGTAAGTGAAACGCTCGCTGGTGGTGCTCACAGGGTAACGGCAATTCCCACTCCTGCCCGCAACAGCCTGGGGTTCCCTTTGCCACAGGGAAAGGGACAATGGGATGTGCTCTTCAGCCACCCACCTAATCCCCCTTCCTGGGGTCTGGTCACGCTTCTCCCACCTCCTTGGATCTCCTGCTTCCCCAGGCTCAGGAGACCCACACCGGTGGTCAGCACGTGGGGTGTCTTCTGGCATCAAACCATGGGGAAGCTCAGTGAAAACCAAAATGGCCAAGCCACCCTTTGTGCATCATTTCCACCGACAACCTCAGGGTGAAAGGAGGACAGGGCAGGAGGCTGGGCAGCCCCTCCTCGCTCCTCCATCGCTTAATTACCCTAAAAACCAGATCCTGCTGAATTCGAAGCCACAAGCGAGTGCAGCACCAGCCGCCCCGGCAGCCGGGGAAGGGGCCTGGAGAAAAGCTCAGCTATTTGTGGCTGGGCTGCCAGCAGCTCGGCGTGGGGAGCCAGGAAGCTGAAGAGAAAAAGGGGAAAAAAAAAAACAAAAAAAAAACCAACACAAAAAACCAAAAACCAACAACAAAACAATTTGCAATTACGCCCTGGGAAAATTGACCAGCAGGAAGCAGCCGGTTAACATCATTCTGCACAAGACAAACAGGAGATGTACAGAAACACATACCCAATTTTCAGAGGTCACTCGGAGCGCTTCTGAAGGAGCTTAATTGTATTTCTAATGAAGGAGGAGGCAGCAGCCCCCATTACCTGTTCCAGCACAGCCCTGACGTCGGCTTTTGTACTCGGGCCCCCACAGGGAGCAAACAGCTGCCCCCGCGCTCTCAAACCCCCCCGGCTGCAATTCAGCCCCAGCACCAGCCCCCCGCTCCCCCGCAGGATGGAGAGGGGCATATTAAGCCTCATTAAGGGAATGATTTGTTCTATTGAGGAAATGTTCCCGGCGGCAGGTGACAGCGGTGGGGCCAGACGCAATGAGGCTGGTGGGGAAGGTTGTTACCCCTGCAGGGGGATGCAGGAGGGACGTGGCGATGCCCAAACCATGATAGAAGCCACTCACATCACCCACTGCACCCACACAACCTCCATCCCACCCCAGGAGGTGCCGTGGGGTGGGAAAGCACCTTCTGGTCCCAGTCCAGATGGGAGAAGGCAGCGCTTCCACCAGTTTCTCCTCTTTTGGTGGGAGCCAACAGCTCCATCTCCCTCCTCCGTCCCTCGGCCGCAGGCAGCAGTGAAGCCACAGGCATTGCTCTGGTCACAGGAGCTCCACACGGAATTTGGGGGTGTGCGGTGACACTTTCCCAGTCCCTAATTTAGCTCCAGTATCCGGGGTAGCCAAGGGCTGCAGCAAGATTTGTATTTCTTGGCTTGCAACGAGGGGACGGAAAAAGCACCTCCCGTTTCCCCAGGGCTCAGCGAGGGTGAACTGTCCCCATCCCACCCGGCTGAGGGTACCAGCCTGGGGACACTGTCCCCTCCCACCAGCTCCAGAGCAGATCCAGAAGAAGGAGATTATGCAGGTGCAGCGATGCAGAGCGCAACCAGAATTAACCCTTTGCAGAGAGGAGATGGCAGCAGATGGATGAGCCGCTGGAAAGCCCCGCCGCTGCTCCCGGCTCAGTTTTTCCATCTCTGTTACCTCCCATTTCCCTTCCAAGGAACAGGAAGGATCTACTGGGAGATCAAACTCCTCGGTGTTTCAGATGGGAAGGGTTGCTCCCCGCAGGGCTCTCGCCGGAGCAGAGGGCAGTAACCAGATCCCCGGGTTACACAAGTGTCCCCGGGACAAGGACAGCGCTGCCGAGGGGACTCTGCCACCCTCTTCCAGCAAAAACCAGGTGTCACCCACAGAGGAGTCCCGTGCATTTCCCTTCACAGGGATTAGGTGCTCTAGATGTTTAGCTGTGCAGAGAGCATTGGTCTCTAAACCTCCTCTCATCGTCAGAGCGTGTCTCCAAGTCCAGGTGTCCCTTCAACACCGTGTGGGACAGGGGACAGCCAGGGGAGCCGTGTCACCCCAGAGCTCTGCACCGACCCATCTCCGTGTCCCACCAGGGCTCCTGCCCGCAGGGAAGGTGGGAGAGCTGGGAAAGGGCCACTCCATCCTCATCACGATTAGGGAGGAAGCTCAGCTTCCATCCACGTCCCAGCTCTCCTCGCAGCAGCTTGATGCCGCCGAGACTTCGGCAGACGGCGTGTGCTGCCATCCTGTGCCTTGGCTCAGCCCAGCTCCCCCAGCAGCCCGCACATGCTGTGGGAGAAATTAATTATGAGCAAAGCTAAACGCGCTCATTAGCTCCACGAAACCCCTCCAGCCAAGGGCTCCAAACCCAGCCCCATCAGCAGCCCCTGTCCCCGCATGCTCGGGACCCCCTGGAGCAAAGGCTCCTCCCGGGCTCCTGCAGAAGCTCCAGGATTTTCACCACCTTGGAAAGACAAACCCTGGAATCGTCTCCTGAAAACAAACCAGCTCATTGGGGTGTCTGCAGGACAGACACCAACATCCAACTAACCCAGATTGCTGGGACGCTGCCTCCACGGGCACAGAAACGGGGCTGGAAAAACCGAGCGGGCTCCTAACACCCCCCCATAGTCACGGAAAAGGAGCTTTGGCTCAAATAAAAGAGCTGATGGCTCTGTCCTGTTGGCTCGGCAGCGCATCGAGATTAATTTCTCCCCCACCATCTCACACCAAGCCCAGCAAAGGCGGGTGGGCGCAGGGAAGGAAGGAAGACGCCGGAGAAAACAAGGGGGCTTGGAGCTGCTCACGTTCCCTTCGCCCACGCGTGTCCTCAGGCACCACTGATTCAGTCTCGCCGCCTCCTCCGGGGATGATGTGCCGTGAATCACGGCGGGTTCGCCCAGGAAGCTCCCTCCTCCGCTGGCAGGTCCTGCATCCCCCATCCCGCTGCTCCACACCGTGGGACGGCAGGAACCCGCTGTGCTCCCTCAGACTGGCAAAATATCCCCGTGGAACAACTCCCAAAGGAAAAAACTCACCTCTCACGGGGCAATTTCCATGAGAACTGAGGCTCAGGCACACACCCCCACGCCGAGCTGTTCATGTTTCCACAGCTGCCCCTCTTTGCTGCGGCTCCAGGCTCACCTCGGGCTCTCCAGCTGCTCTTGCAGGCAGGGTATTTTTATTTCCACGTGTTATTTGGATCACACCCGCTTCCCCTCGGTCCCCAGCCCAGCAGCACACCCTGCCTGCCTCCCCTGTGCGGCAACCAGCCCCTCCGAGCCACCTCCTGCAACAGGACCCGTGTGCCCCGTGCCCCACACCGCCCCGAGGAGCCCCCCTCGGGAGCTGCCTGCACCGCGGGGGCGAAAATAAACCCTTCTTAAGTTGCAATAAAAATAAACCTACAGTAAGGAAAGCCAGGCTGTCACCCTCCCGAGGTACCAGCTGGGGAGCAGAGCAGAGGTTTCCCTGCCTGGACTGCTCACACAGGCGCTGGGTTCCCCCAGTGGGGCTACCATGGGGCAAGGAGCATTTTTTCACAGAATGATATGGGGTTGGAAGGGACCTCTGGAGATCATCTCCTCCAACCCCCTGCCAGAGCAGGTTCACCCAGAGCAGGAACGTGTCCAGGTGGGGTTTGAATGTCTCCAGAGATGGAGACTCCACCACCTCTCTGGCCACCTTCATAGGAAAGAAGTTCCTCCTCATGTTGAGGTGGAACTTCTAATGTTCTAGTTTTGCCCATTTCCTCTTGTCCTGTCCCTGGGCACCACTGAAAAAAGACTGGCCCCATCCTCCTGATACCCACCCTTTAAGTATTTATACTTAAATCAGATTGATTTGATCAGATTATCAGATTGATCAGATCCCCCCTCAGCCTTCTCTTCTCCAGACTAAAAAGACCCAAGTCCCTCAGCCTCTCCTCATAAGGGAGATGCTCCAGGCCCCTAACCCTAATAGAGCAGAAGGGTTTCTCTTCAAAGATTTGCCCCTTCTCATCTTTTTTCCCTGCGAACTGGTCGCCAACTGGCCTCAGCTGCTTAACCCCCTTGTGGAGGGGGTGCTGGATGCTCTGCACGTGCTGCTCCCACCTCAAAGCACAGGGAAGGCAAACCCCATCGCCCCCCCGCCATGCCCACCCAACGAGCCATGGTGCTGGGGGACCCGGATTCAGCTGAGCATCTCCCACGTGGCTTTTTTTTTTTCCCCCCTTGCCTTTAATGCCAGCACATTTGGGGAGCCCACAAATAACCACCCCACAGTCCCAAAGCTGCCCCAGCCTCTGCCAGGGAGGGCTCGTGGGGAGGAGGGAGCAGCAGAAGGGCACAGAAGCAGCAAAGCTCCGTTCCACTTCTACTGTTTATTAACTGCGGAAGAGAAATCACGAGTCCCAAAGCCCATAAGAGGAATTATGTTACCAAACGCAGGGAAATTCGTGGTTCACTCGCAATGCAGTAAGGGCAAAAGGTGCCGCTCAGGAAACCTCCCCCACATCATCGTGGCTCTTGCATAAACCTTTATGTTAACCCCATCCCCGCCGCCGGCATCCACCACCACCACCAGCACCCAGGGGACTTCCCTACGATCGTTTCTGCTCTGCCCACCCACATGGAGCCACAGAGTCCCCGGGTGAAGAGCTTTAAGCCCCAACAGAGCAGGAAAAAGCCTCATCCTCCTGTTTGTTTTGCCCAGGGAAAGCCAGGGAGGAGGAAGAGGAGGAGGAACCCGTGGGTCCCACAGTGTCCTGCCCGCAGTGTCCCCAAGCTTGCCACGTTGGGCTGGCCATCTAGAAGGGTGGCTACTGCTCCCTGATGGAGATGGCTTCATCCGAACCTCATGGTTTGCATGGCAGGGCAGGACCAGCCACCAGCCTTCTGGAGGGACGGTGGCTGGTGCCATCAGTGCCCAGGTAGATGCTGAAGCTTTGACCATTTGGGCAGGACACGAGTACGGCCAGCTCCATCACCCACCTCCAGGAACAAAAGGCCACCCTCCACCATCACTCGCCCAGGGGAAGATGGAGAGGTTGGAAAAAGCGTCCCAGCGAGAGAGAATTACTCGGATTCAGACAGAGCTACAAACAGGGAGCGAGCCCGGAGACGCAACTCATGCCAAGGAACCAGGAACGGATGCACAGGCTGGAGCTGCTCGGCCACATTCTCCCAGTATGAATTACGGAAGCGCTGGGAGGGAGACCCGGAGCCATCGCAGCGAGCGCAGGGAAAGCTTTCCCACCCTGACAAGCCACAACCCTGGCACGAAGAGGCTTCATGCACAAGGGGTGAGCCAAAAACCCTGCCAACAGCAGGCGGCACGCTTGGGGAGACCGGTATCAGCCCCGTCCCTGCTCCTGCGGGTGGTTTTGCAACGGGGCGGAGGATGGAAACGGGGCGGCGATTGCACGGGGCTTTCACAAGGAGCCCCCTCGCACCGGGGCCTCGCTCGCCCGCAGCTCTTGCACAACCCTCGGTGCCCCGTGGGCCACCAGCATCCCCGGACACGGCTCCCGGGGGGGTCCGTGCCCACCGGGGGATGCTCAGGACCCGCAGTACCCCCCTCCCCAGGGCATCTGCTGAGCATTTCCTCGCCCCGTGCTTCCCCGCGACAGATGCAGCCGCTATTCAGCCTTTTCAGGCTGCAACAAAAGCCTCTCCAGGCACACAAAGGCGACGACCAGAAGAGGGGCCTGGGCTTAAATAAAAGCCACCTGCCAGGGGCCCGTGTCCCCCCCACTGCAATCGGGGCGCTGCCCCCCGGCCAGCCCCGCCTCTGCAGAGCCCATTGCCCAGCAGCAAAAAATATCCTGCTTACAGGGATTTCAAGGAGATGAAGCTCCGAAGCGGGTACCCAAGAGCAGCATCCTGGATGCTGAGGGAAGGGCCACCAGCGTGGTGGGGACATCGGGGACAGGGAGGAGGCGGATACAAAACTCACGGGGAAAAGTCAAAGCAGGTAAATGGCAACAAGGCAACAGCACGAAGCATCTCCGCTGACTCACGGCACCAGCAGAAGGCTTCAACGGAGAGAAATAAATAGTTTCAGCTTCACGTGTCTGAGAAAAACAAAATTATGGGTCCATCCAGTCCCATGTTTTTGTTTTGGGATGATTCTCTTCTCCCCGTACATCAGAAGCCACACGGGGTTTTGGTGACTCACCCGCTGCTGGGCTCTCCGGGCCGCACGAGGGCTGGAGGAGCCAAGGTCAGCCCCAGCTAGCAAGGTCCTCGTGTCCTGCTACGCAGGGGGATGCCCCAGGAGGTCCCAGGGAGCAGATCTGGCTGGAGCGATGGAGCCACCACCCTGGTCAGGACCTCCAGGACCTCCTTGTGAATCCAACGGGGATGAAGGATGATGGCCAAAATACCCCATCCCAGCCCATCCCTCCCTACAGGCATCCGAGATGTCACCTCTGAGGGGGGAAAGGGAAGGGGGACAGTCCTTCTGGGGTGGGGGCATGCTCTGGGACCCCCCACCTCTGCAAACCAAACCACTGCCTCCCCCCCGTGTCTCTGCCAAGGACACGCTGCAGCCGCTAACGGGGACTTTAACGAAGCGAAAGGAAGATGGGAAGCAGCCAGAGGGGCGGATGTCTTCACGTGAGACATGGCCACGGCCACATCCGCGCCACGCACGGCCCCTTCCCCAGCCGGGGTCAGCTCCTCCTCCCAGCCCCTCCATCCCCAGATTCCCCACCGGAGCCGCCAAGCTCCCGAACGGAAAAATGCACATATGTGCTTTTATGGTAGGAAGTGGTTGATATTCGCAGGCGTGATTAATCCAGGGGCAAACACTAATGTAAACCATTAACTCAGCGCCGACCTCTGTCCTTTGCACTTCCCTCCCGCAGCCACAGCTTGATAAAAAAACCCCTTTATCACCACTCCAGCACCCTGGCTCCCCTGGCACCGAGCGGTGCCACCTCCACCAACCCCTCTGCGCCCACCGGGGGCTTTCCCTCACACATGGGACAGATGGACAGACAGACAGATGGACAGGCACAGCTCCCCCCACGCAGCCCACCCACAGCACCAGCCGCTCCAAGCATCTCTTGGGGTCCCTTGCTCCACCAGCCTCACAGAAATCCTAGACCCACAGGATGGTCAGAGTTGGAAGGGACCTTCAAGACCCTCAAGTTCCAACCCTCCTGCCCTGGGCAGGGACACCTCCCACCACAGCAGGTTGCTGGGGACAAATCCTGGGGACAACCCTGCCTGACCCCAATCATTACCTCCAACCCCAGGGACAGCTCTGGGGGGAATCCCCCCCCCCACTACATCCCAGAACTGCTTTTATTTTTAAGACGTGCCCACCCATTCCTTACTTTTAAGCTGGGAGTGATTTAGGGGAGAGGCTCGGGCTGCCCAGACCCACGCCTGCGAGTGGAGGAGCCCTGAAGCTCTGCCAGAAGCCCCACAAACACACACCGCTTCCCAGCACCTCCTGGGCTTGTCCTCGGCACAAAAATGAATTTTTTCAGGGCTCAGCCCATGGGCAGGACCCCCTCGTGGGGCAGAGGGGCGGCTGCCACCCCCTCCCAGCACAGCAATCCCGCTGCTGCCTTTCAACACACATCTTACAGCAGTGTAAATGAATAAATATTAAAAAATACATTTAAAGAAGAGGAAAAAAACCCAACCAAAACACCAAGCCACACGGAGGCCAACCACTCCCGCAGTGGTATGGCCTCGGGATGCATTTCCTCCCCCCCGTGCCAAGCCCGAGGAGGGTTTCATTTACACACCCTCGAAGGTCGGTGACGACAGCACATTTTGCATCATTTCTGTCCTTTCCCCCGCCGTTTATTTAGCGGAGTTTCACCCCCGTCATGGCCTTTGTCAACAGCAGGGCACAGCAAACACCTCTCCCTGAGCTGATTGCACAGCCCGGCTGCGGTGCCTCGCAGGCACCAGCTCCGCCATCGCCGGGCGATTCCTGCAGGGATGCAGAGAGAGGAGCATCCCCCGGCAGCCAGGACCCACGGCACGAAAATCCTGGAGGGGCTGGAGCGGTGCCAGCCTGAGGGGTTTGCCATCACCCTCCTGCACCGGGAACGATCACAGAATCATAGAATCATCTAGGTTGGAAGAGCCCCTTGGGATCATCGAGTCCAACCATCTCCCCTACTCTACAAAGTCCTCCCCTACACCATGTCCCTCAGTACCCCATCTAAACATCCCTTAAACACAGCCAGGGATGGGGCCTCCCCCCCCTCCCTGGGCAGCCTGTTCCAATGCCTGACCACTCTTTCCGTGAAAAATTCTTTCCTAATGTTCAATCTAAACCTACCCTGTTGGAGCTTGAAGCCATTCCCTCTCGTTCTGTCACTAATTACCTGTGAGAAGAGACCAGCACCAACCTCTCTACAGTGTCCTTTCACGTAGTTGTAGAGAGTGATGAGGTCTCCCCTCAGCCTCCTCTTCCTCACACTAAACAGTCCCAACTCCCTCAGCTGCTCCTCATACGATTTGTTTTCCAGCCCCCTCACCAGCTTCGTTGCCCTCCTCTGCACTTGCTCCAGCACCTCGAGATCTCTCTTGGATTGAGGTGCCCAAAACTGGACACAACACTCGAGGTGTGGCCTCCCCAGTGCTGAGTACAGGGGCACAATCACCTCCCTACTTCTGCTGGTCACAGAAGTCCAAAGCCATGTGGAAGCAGCCGGGAGCCTCGGGGCTGGGACTGTGGCTCTGCCCTGGGGGAGATGAGCAGCTCCCGAGCTGGGTGGCCACCGCTTTTGTTGATGGTGGAGTTTGTTTTGTGCAGGGGAAGGCTGGGACAGGAGTGACAAGGGGGGATTTCGTAACGTGCCTTTGTCTGCAGGGGCCCTCGTGGCCACCAACCACCCTCCTCCTGGCATTGCTCCCTCCACCTCTCGCACCACACACGACACAGAACATCCAGCCCCAGCAGCTCCAGCACAGCTGGATGGTCCCAGCCCTCCTCTGGGGATGCTCAGGGCAGACACACACAGGGCAGGCAGGGAGAAGAGCTGCTGCGTCTGACCCACAGCAAGGCACATAATGAGACGGGACGCTAACGAAGGGGCAGAGGGAAAAGGGAGGGTTGCACCCCACTGGGTGATTTAGACCCGTTCAGCATCACCCACCCTCTCCTCCTCCATCTCCCCCAAATCCCCCCCAGCAGAGCTGCTCACCGAGAGCCAGGGCTGCTCATTGCTCTCCCTGCCCTGCTGCCCTCCTCCTCATCCTCCTCCTCCTCCTCCTCTCATCACAGGGCCGTTGCGCATCCCCAGGACCTGCAGAAGACCTGGTGGGACCACCCCATTTGCAACAAACCCACCCGTGTTAGAGGCCAAGCAACACTCCAGACCCCACACTTTATGCTTCTACTTTACCCACCACAGCAGTTAGTATTTTAGGGGAAATCCTGGACCTTGAAGCAATGCAAAGAAATGCCAAGACCCTCCTGCCACCCCCCTGGGGCCTAGCAGAGCGGCCTTCCTCCACCAACCCCTCTTCTCTCCACACCAGCCATCCTTAAACTCTTTCAGCCGGGAGGAAAACACCACAGTTGTGTTTCTATTTAAAAAAAAAAAAAAAAAAAGCCCTTCTTTGCATCCTGCTGGCACCTCATTAAAGCTCGCAGGACACGGTGGCTATTATTAGCTCCCTCCAGGCTTTCGGCAGCCCCGAGAGCCCCCGTGGCATCTGTTGGCAGCAGCCACAGAGCCCGGGAGGTTTAGTGAGGCTGGGAAGGAGCCCGGGCCACCGGTGTCCCCGACAGCCCCGTAACCTCAAAATACCTCAGCCAAAAAGCCAAAAAGCCTGCAGAACTCAGCACCAGGCGCCTGGGTGCACACACACCTCCCAAAAAACACCCTCGGAGGAGAAACCTTCTCCCCTTGGGCATCACCGAGAGGGAAACGCCGGTCTCTATAGGCTGGACCCACAGACCCAGCCCAGAGCAAGGGGGGACAGCAGAGGATTTTGTGCCCTCACATCTTTTCACCAAACAAAGCAGAACCACACGTGCTCTGGGAAAAGACACTGGTCTTCTCATGGATGCCCAGTATCCCACTGCGAGACACTGGTTACCAGCAGGATCCTTGGTTTCTTCCCAAATACAAGACACTGGTTTTCTCATGGATGCCCAGCATCCCTCTGCGAGACACTGGTTACCAGCAGGATCCTTGGTTTCTTCCCAAATACGACAGACAGCAAACCCTTTGGACACACTTTGCCTGTTTGATTAGAACGGAGAGGGGGGAAAAGGATAAAAGCAGGGAGATTTGAACAAACTAACAAAAAAATAAAAACCCTACTTGCTTCCCCAGCAGGCTGGGCTGGTCACCTTGGCCATTCCCATCCCCAGGCTTTATAAAAGAAAGCCCACCCGACAGCCCCACACGGACAAGCAGCCCCTACACCCCCCAGCTCACCCCGGGGCAGCGTTAACCGGGGTCTTCGGGGCAGGGAGTGGGCAGGGGGAGCTGCTCTCCTTGGGTTGGCCGAGGGTCCTGCTTTGTATGAATTTAAGCTTTTTCAATTCCACTTATTCACGACAAGGGCTTAGGGCTGGGGGGAGCCAAAGAGGAGACAAGGGCAGGCTTTGTGCAGCTCGGCTGCAGCCCCCACGTCCCCTCCTGCAGCCGATGAGCGAGCAGGCAAGTGGCAGCCCTGGCATTGCCCCTAACCCTGCAGCCCTGGCATTGCCCCCCAACCCCGCAGCCCTGGCATTGCCCCCCAACCCTGCAGCCCTGGCATTGCCCCTAACCCTGCAGCCCTGGCATTGCCCCCCAACCCTGCAGCCCTGGCATTGCCCCCCAACCCCGCAGCCCTGGCACTGCCCCCCAACCCCGCAGCCCTGCAACGCCTGGAGCAATGCCTCAAGTCTGTAGAACCTCCATTTCCTAAGTGAGAGAGAGAAATTAATTCCTCAACAGCCCATATGAACGTCACCCCCACTGCATTCCCCCCACCTCGCCCGCAGGGAAGTTCAAGGCTCTTTCCGAGGCTGCCAGGAGGGTTTGGAGCAGAGGTGGGTACAAGCTCCAGATGTTCATTGCTGGTGAGGAGTTAGGTCCCTAAAACCCTCAAGGCATCACCATCAGGTCCTAGCTGAACCCTCCTCCCAGTGACCCTCACCTGGTTGTTTCAGCACAAACTTTTGGGGAGAAAGAAACACGAATGGGATGTTTTGGGAAAAGCCAGAGATGCTGCCAAGCACAGGTTGCCCTTACTGCCAGAGCCTGGCAAACCCAGTTAACCAGCTACACCAAGAGCAGCCAAAAAACCCTCTCTTTGCCCTCATTTAGCTGAACCTTGCCGGGCTAGAGCCCTCCCTGCCCTGCAGATCCTCCAGGTGAAGCCCAGAAATAGGAGTATCAGCCCAAAGCACTGCCCGCTGAGGCACATGGAGAACATCACCACCTTGGGTGGACTCCTCCAGACTGTGGTGGAGGGTGTGAGCCATAGACCTGCTCCAAAGGTCCCGGGGAGCAGCTCCTGCTCCAGCTCCCAGCCCTCCTGCCCCGCAGCCGCCCGGGAGGCGCCGGAGCTGCTGCTCAGCAGCATGTAAATACCGCATTTTAATCCGTTCATGAACTCCCTGGCATCTTACTCACCCAGGCTTCATCAGCCCAGCATTTGCATCTCTAACGACACACACTCAAGGACTGGCTCATCATCTCCTCCAGCAGCCAGGAGCTGAGGAACGAGAGTACCTGGACAATTCCAAACCCACCAGGACGTGGAGCACTTCCCTGCTGAATCCCACCACTCACGGAGCATCTCCTGTCCTGGCAGGGACCTGTTCTTCATCAGTGCCTCTTCCTCACAACAGAAGATACTGGGAGATTCTTCCCCAAAGCAGAATAAACAGAGCGGGAGGGGAGACATCAGCAGTGCTGCTCTGACACAAAATCACAGACCCTCACGGTGGGAACAGGGTTGTTCCTTGAAGGAAAAAAACCCTGAGGTCAAGAGCAAAACCACTGGGAAGCCTCTGCCAAGGCAGCAAGGGGGAGAGTGTCCTTGCCAGGAGCCCACGCAGGTGCCAACCGGGAGCCACAAGATGCCCAAAACCAGCCGTGTCCCCACACTGGTGCTGCTCTGCCCGTGGCACGGGGGGTACCCACCCAAAAATGCCGGACTGGCAGCTCCGATGGCTTCCAGGAGATAACCTGGGTTCAAGCTTCCTGGCGAGCCCGCCCTTCCCAGTACCACGGCGGCAGAGCCCCTTGTGCAAGAGCCGCCCGGGGTTTTCTCAGCCATCTGCGATGGGCAGCGAGGTTGGGAAATGGCTGAAGAGGAAGAAGAGTCACTCCAGAGCCCCGAGGGGACCGGAGGAGGCTGCTACAGGTGACGATGGCTCTCGCAGCCCAGCCGTGTCCCAAAGCAGCCGCTACAGGAGCCGCAGGAGCCAGCACTGGGCTGCTCCCTCCCACAAGCAGGCACAGCCCCTGCCTTTTTGCTAAAACAAGTGGAAATATAATATGTTAAAATTGTTCTTCAACACCAAGCTGGTAGATGCAATAAGGCTGTCATCGCTACTGAAAATAAAAACATACCCATTACCAGACCAGCTCCCCTCTGCTTTTTTACTTTATTTCCTTAAAAAAATAAGTTAGGCTGAGGACAATATGCATACTTTCGGGTTTGTTTGGATCTGCTTTCCCCCCCCTCAGCCCAGCTGAGATGCCCAGGATGCCACATTCCCATTTCTGAGCCGCGCTGCCTGGACCCGGCTCCCCCGGGCACCGACGGGCAGGGGAAGGGACAAGCTGCAGCTACTGGAATCGCAGCCCGAGGGGACACGCTGCCAAATTTCCCCAGCAGCCCCGGCTCGTGTTCCAGCCACATTTCCCTGAAAATACACATTTGGCAGGAGGTCCAGGGAGCCTTTCAGGAGGCTGCCCCAGCTCAGCGCTGGGTACCAGGGCCTAAGGATGTCGGGAGGACAGCACTTCTGAACATCCAGCAGAAGATGCTCCCACTCGTGTCTGTCCCATGGAAACCCAGGAGGTGCCGTGTCCCCTGGGTGCAGAGATTTAGCCTGTTTCAGCACGAGAGGTGTATGGCAACGACCATCCCCAGCCCAATTTACCCCCTTCTTCCGTGGCCAGCAGAGCTGGAGAGGTTGCATTCAAGAGGAGGGCCCAGGGGAGCTGCCTGCAGCCAGGGGCACACAAAGCGAGGCAGCAAACTTAATTATGATGATGAAGGAAACGAGTCCATCCCTCCACTGATCCCAAACCTACAGCCCCAACCGGGTCAGGGTATCAAAGCAGAGGGGAGCTGCAAAGTCCCAGCCTGGCTGGGCGCCCCAGGAACATTGAGATCTGGGCTTACATTTTGAACTTTATCTTTAGTTTAGGCTACAGCTCGCTGGGCCGCCAAGGCACATAATCACATGCAGCCCTGACGCCAACGGCTTAAATAATCTCATTACATATGACGGCAAGGGCTGTGCCAGCTGCAGGCCGCTCGAGCCAAGGTGCTCACCTGCCCTCTCCGCGGGGAGAATGCGCTTTGTCACGGCAAAAGCAGGGCATCAACGTCACACCCCAAATCATGGGAGGATGCTGTCATCCTCCCCGGCAGCATCAGGCCGAAGATGGAGGCACAGCAGAGCCCCACGTGCTCCCAGCAGTGCTCAGAGAGGAGCCACGCTGGTACCCATCCCTCCCAAGGGCAGGTGCCATCCCAACAACCATCCAAATGCCATTTTTGTGGCTCACAGCATCTCCAGCAGAACTCAAGTTTCAGGTCCTCTCAGGTCAGGGGGATGTAGCAGCACGAACAGACTCAGGGCTGGTTAGTCCCTTCCCGAGGCCACAAAGGAAACAGCGAGTTAATGCAACCATTAAACCGGCCGGTTGCTCTAATCCCTACCTCAAATTGGTAAAATCTTAAAAGGCTGAAATCTTTGAAACGGCTCAGCCACGAGGTATAAAGAAACAACAGCTTAAGAGGCTGTTAGAGCTCCCTGCATTCAGGCTCACTCTTGCATGCCCTGCTCTAACCCCCCCGTGCTGCTCCCCATCCTCCTCCAGGGGGAATCGGCCGTGGAGATGGAGCCCCCTCTAAAAGGAGCCTCCAGGCACCGCTCACGCTGCAGTCCTCGTGCCAGCCCGAGCTGAAAGGAAAATAGATTTTAGCATCCTGCAGCCAAGAAAGATGAGGGGCACCCACAGAAGGAATGGGGAACCACCTTCAGTGGGCTACGGGTCTATGGGGCTTTTCAAATCCAACGCCAATGTCACTACCAGAGGTGACCATGATGCTCAACAGCTCTGGACCACGCTGAAACATTGACTCAATGGGAGCACCCAGGCTCAAAACAGGTTTCTTGGGGAGCAATCAGGCAAAGCTGCGTTCCTGTGCCAGCCCTTGGAGCTGGTGGAGGGACCACCTTGGTCCTCATGGATCCACCTTTCCTCCTCCAAACCCAGCCAGGTCATGAAGACCCTCTCCCAGTCCCTGAAGACCCTCCTCCTGGTCCGTGAATCATAAAATGGTTCGGATTGGAAGGGGACCTTAAAGATCATTGAGCTCCAACCCCCCTGCCATGGGCAGGGACACCTCCCACTAGACCAAGTTGCTCAAAGCCCCATCCAGCCTGCCCTGAAGATCCTTCTCCTGGTCCCTGAAGACCCTTCTCCCGGTCCCTGCCTCACTCTGCTGCCTGCACCCCTGCCCGCAGCAGGCAGAGGAGCTGAAGGGCACGGGGCAGACATGGGGGTGCCTGGCAAAAGCGGGGCCCCCGGTGCCGGGCCGCGGCAGACAGCCCCGTCGCGGTGGAGGGGAGGGAAGGGGAGGGAAGGAGGGAGGGAGGCAGCGTGTTATTCTTGGAAACCAGGAGGTGAGGTCATGCTGCCTGAATGCTGCAACTTGAGGCCAGACGCGCGGGGCCAGTTGTGCTTGGAGAGGAGCCTGAGCTCTGCCGTCGAGCGAGGGCCGTCGGCAGGTCGGGAAGCCGGTTGTGTCGGGAGCTTGCAGGGGGAAAGCATGAAGGAGGGCTCTTTCCACCCAGGCTCTCAGCAGAGAGTGCAACCCCAGCGAAGGGATGGGTTTTAAAACAGCATCTCTGTGGCAAAGCCCTTGGACCACCCCGGTGTGGGGCATGGGAGCCCACCAGGAGATGCCAAACCCGGAGCCACGCTGCTCCCCGGCGTCGGGAGCTTGCAGGGGGAAAGGGTTTCTTCTCCATGAAGGAGGGCTCTTTCCACCCAGGCTCTCAGCAGAGAGTGCAACCCCAGCGAAGGGATGGGTTTTAAGACAGCATCTCTGCAGCAAAGCCCTTGGACCACCCCGGTGTGGGGCATGGGAGCCCACCAGGAGATGCCAAACCCGGAGCCACGCTGCTCCCCATGAGCAGGGACCCCAAAACGGCTGCTTCCGACCCAGCCACTCCTCCGGATGCCTCCCACGTACCCACCCCGTGCACCCCGCAGCGCCCATCGGGACTTCATCCATCCTGTGGGATCCCAGAGCACACCCTGGAGGTTTCTGACAAGAGAGAAGCCACCAAGTCGCTCTTTCAGGCTTCCTAGGTTGGAACTTTCTGGGAGTTTTCATCACCTGAGCCTACCCATCATCCAGCCGACGCGTGAGGAGACCCGGGTCTCAATCTGCACAGCTTCACATTATTTATACACCATTTTATATGCTGTAGAATAGGCAGCACAGGGTTGGGAGAGCCCAGCTCTCCTGCTGGGTACCCACAGGCAGAGCCAGCATCTCCACAGACCGTCACGTCCTGTACATCGGGCTTTCCCAACGTGGGCGCTGGCAGATGGCAGAAACCTCGCCGAAGGCCAGCGGGAGCTCAGTGGCAATGAGAAATTAATCGTTTTACCTGGCTGTATCTGGCTATTGAATCACACACACAGCAGCTGTATTCTCCTCCTGCAGGACGGCTGCCCGGGCAGGATTCATCCTGGAGCAAGCAGCTCAGCTCCTAAACCCAGAACCGCTTCTGACGGGCGGCGAGACCTTCAGGAAATCACTGCATCTCAGTTCCCCACCTCGGAAAACGTGGGCAGCACCCACCCTGTTTTGCAAGAACCTAGAGCTGATGCCATTAGATTATTATTAAGAGGAAGAACCCCGCCACTTCCTGAGCCTGTGTCAAAGCAAAAACCAAGCCCCTGCTCCCAGGCCGGTATCAGTTCATCTCAGCCGTTGGCTGGACGGCTCAGAACATGGCATGTATTTAAAAGAGATTAAGGCAAATCCCAAATTGTTTAAACAAACTCAGACCCCAAGTCAGTAGACTCCTTTGGTCAATGAGATAATAAACCACTGCCTTGGAGAAGTCCCAGTGATGTCACTACACTTTCCACAGCTTTCCAGCCGTTCAGACGGCCGCAGCAAAGATGTTTCTGGTTACACAAAATACATGGTAGAGTGTAAAGAAAAAAAAATTCTCCCAGAGACACACAGCGAGTTCCTTCCCATGAGGGAAAGTCCAGGATCTTCATCTACTCTATCACTTCACTAGATTTTCTGGGGGACAAAGCATTTGATCTCAAATGAAGCTGTGGGAAGCCATAAGAAACAGGGTGCTTTGCTCCTCTAAAGGTCTCTGAAGAACCCAAGCCATGATGGCAGAGAGAGCACGAGGCCACCAGTGACACCAGGGCTCACCCACAGAGCTGCTCAGCTATCAGCTACGGGACGCCTGCCTTATTTCCACAACAGGCATCTCACAAGAATAATAAAACACAAAAGTACAAGGCTCCTTCCTCCTGATGAGGATTACCTGATGAGGCTGAGAGTGTGTCACAAACATGCCCCGAAGCATCAAAGATGCTCCCAAAACAGGGCTGCTGGGGAGGGGGCAAGCTTGCAAGCAGTCTCCGTGGCCCTGAGAAGCTCCTCCAGCTCTTCCAAGCTCACCAATCCAGGTGAGGATTTCCTGAGTCGAAGTTGGGGGTTAGGAATGAGGTTTGCTAATTTGTCTGAAAGGAAACCGGTCCCTGCCTCACTCTGCTGCCTGCACCCCTGCCCGCAGCAGGCAGAGGAGCTGAAGGGCACGGGGCAGACATGGGGGTGCCTGGCAAAAGCGGGGCCCCCGGTGCCGGGCCGCGGCAGACAGCCCCGTCGCGGTGGAGGGGAGGGAAGGGGAGGGAAGGAGGGAGGGAGGCAGCGTGTTATTCTTGGAAACCAGGAGGTGAGGTCATGCTGCCTGAATGCTGCAACTTGAGGCCAGACGCGCGGGGCCAGTTGTGCTTGGAGAGGAGCCTGAGCTCTGCCGTCGAGCGAGGGCCGTCGGCAGGTCGGGAAGCCGGTTGTGTCGGGAGCTTGCAGGGGGAAAGCATGAAGGAGGGCTCTTTCCACCCAGGCTCTCGGCAGAGAGTGCAACCCCAGCGAAGGGATGGGTTTTAAAACAGCATCTCTGTGGCAAAGCCCTTGGACCACCCCGGTGTGGGGCATGGGAGCCCACCAGGAGATGCCAAACCCGGAGCCACGCTGCTCCCCGGGAGCAGGGACCCCAAAACAGCCGCTTCCAACCCAGCCACTCCTCCGGATGCCTCCCACATACCCACCCCACAGCGCCCATCGGGACTTCATCCATCCCGTGGGATCCCAGAGCACACCCTGGAGGTTTCTGACAAGAGAGAAGCCACCAAGTCGCTCTTTCAGGCTTCCTAGGTTGGAACTTTCTGGGAGTTTTCATCACCTGAGCCTACCCATCATCCAGCCGACGCGTGAGGAGACCCGGGTCTCAATCTGCACAGCTTCACATTATTTATACACCATTTTATATGCTGTAGAATAGGCAGCACAGGGTTGGGAGAGCCCAGCGGGAGCAGGGACCCCAAAACAGCCGCTTCCAACCCAGCCACTCCTCCGGATGCCTCCCACATACCCACCCCACAGCGCCCATCGGGACTTCATCCATCCCGTGGGATCCCAGAGCACACCCTGGAGGTTTCTGACAAGAGAGAAGCCACCAAGTCGCTCTTTCAGGCTTCCTAGGTTGGAACTTTCTGGGAGTTTTCATCACCTGAGCCTACCCATCATCCAGCCGACGCGTGAGGAGACCCGGGTCTCAATCTGCACAGCTTCACATTATTTATACACCATTTTATATGCTGTAGAATAGGCAGCACAGGGTTGGGAGAGCCCAGCTCTCCTGCTGGGTACCCACAGGCAGAGCCAGCATCTCCACAGACCGTCACGTCCTGTACATCGGGCTTTCCCAACGTGGGCGCTGGCAGATGGCAGAAACCTCGCCGAAGGCCAGCGGGAGCTCAGTGGCAATGAGAAATTAATCGTTTTACCTGGCTGTATCTGGCTATTGAATCACACACACAGCAGCTGTATTCTCCTCCTGCAGGACGGCTGCCCGGGCAGGATTCATCCTGGAGCAAGCAGCTCAGCTCCTAAACCCAGAACCGCTTCTGACGGGCGGCGAGACCTTCAGGAAATCACTGCATCTCAGTTCCCCACCTCGGAAAACGTGGGCAGCACCCACCCTGTTTTGCAAGAACCTAGAGCTGATGCCATTAGATTATTATTAAGAGGAAGAACCCCGCCACTTCCTGAGCCTGTGTCAAAGCAAAAACCAAGCCCCTGCTCCCAGGCCGGTATCAGTTCATCTCAGCCGTTGGCTGGACGGCTCAGAACATGGCATGTATTTAAAAGAGATTAAGGCAAATCCCAAATTGTTTAAACAAACTCAGACCCCAAGTCAGTAGACTCCTTTGGTCAATGAGATAATAAACCACTGCCTTGGAGAAGTCCCAGTGATGTCACTACACTTTCCACAGCTTTCCAGCCGTTCAGACGGCCGCAGCAAAGATGTTTCTGGTTACACAAAATACATGGTAGAGTGTAAAGAAAAAAAAATTCTCCCAGAGACACACAGCGAGTTCCTTCCCATGAGGGAAAGTCCAGGATCTTCATCTACTCTATCACTTCGCTAGATTTTCTGGGGGACAAAGCATTTGATGTCAAATGAAGCTGCGGGAAGCCATAAAAACAGGGTGCTTTGCTCCTCTAAAGGTCTCTGAAGAACCCAGGCCACAGTGGCAGAGAGAGCACGAGGCCACCAGTGACACCAGGGCTCACCCACAGAGCTGCTCAGCTATCAGCTACGGGACGCCTGCCTTATTTCCACAACAGGCATCTCACAAGAATAATAAAACACAAAAGTACAAGGCTCCTTCCTCCTGATGAGGATTACCTGATGAGGCTGAGAGTGTGTCACAAACATGCCCCGAAGCATCAAAGATGCTCCCAAAACAGGGCTGCTGGGGAGGGGGCAAGCTTGCAAGCAGTCTCCGTGGCCCTGAGAAGCTCCTCCAGCTCTTCCAAGCTCACCAATCCAGGTGAGGATTTCCTGAGTCGAAGTTGGGGGTTAGGAATGAGGTTTGCTAATTTGTCTGAAAGGAAACCTGCTCCAGGAAGAGCTCCATCAACTGATGAGTACAACAGAGAACTCACCACCCGCTATTACTGGCCCCCGCTCTCTGGTCTGCCTTACCTGAGATTTCCTCACCGAATTAGGAGAGCCAGCCATCAGCCCAGCATCTTGCCCAAAGATTAGTCTTAAAAGTGGAATTTGTGGTAGGCAGCCCCACCGTCGCAGCCTGCGTCACTAATGCCACCAGCCTGACCACAGCGAGCACCGCCAAGCCAGGCCAGCGCTGACCTACATACAGCAGGCTCTCCCGAAATTACAAGCCTCATTTTGCCTCCGAATCAATCACACCGAGGAAGAAAGGGGGAAGAAACCACCCAGACCTCGCATTGCAGTCCCCTTCATCACCCCTCCGCGGGGCTTTAGGTTCCCACCCTGCAGTAAATCACTGAGCATCAAAGAAGGTCAAGCCATGGGTGACCAGGACCATCGGTGGCCTTCTTCCCACTGGGTAATTCTGGGATGCCACACTTCAGGTATTGCTCAGCGTGGGGGAAATAAAATAAAATTTAGTGGGGGGAAGCCAGCAAAATAAAGAATAATGACCTAGAAGAAAAGCAAAGGAATATCTCCTGTTTTCACCTAGGTGCTACCCAGCAAATAAAACTGCCGTCGTTTAACTCTCACAAAGCACCATTTTCTTTAATGATGCGTCTCTGCCACGGCCTGTTGCATGGGAAGGAGGAGAAAATTGGCTGTAACATTTTCACTGCTGCTGGAATGCTGTCTCCAAGCTCACGCTCTCCCAGAGCACCGAAAAGTTCTCTTAAGCAAAGTGACTCTTAGCGAAACCCTGACCTAAAAGCATCCCTCCGCTCGGGAGAAAGAGGTTTAACAACATAATAGATGCTCCCGATCCAAAAAGGAGCACTGCAGAAGCAGAAAAACACCATTAATATCAGGGAGAGACACAACTGTTTCCCTCCGGTGGAGGACTGCATTATTATACAAGCTTTTGGAAGAGTTAGATGTAAAGAGCAATGTTCCAAGTGGAAAGGTTTGCTGCACAGCCGAAGCAGGCAGTACAGAGAGATTTCAGCTGTGGCTCCTGGCGACGGGCCACCAGGATTCTTTTCAGCATCATCTGAGACATGACAACGCGATGCAATCACTTCTGTGGATCCTGCTTGAGGTCATCTTTCCACACTGAGGCAGCCCGTGAGTAATTCGGATCCAAACACCTCTCTGCAGGTCTCCAACAGAGACCTTCTCCCGGCTGCGTCCCGGAGCAGGGGGTGAAGTCAGCACCCACCAAGCCCGGGCAGATCAGCCCAAATATAACACCCAACCATCCCGAGCCTGTAGCTCACCCTTGGTGGGACAGCCTGGGTACACACCAGCTCCTCCAAGAGCCCAAACTCACAGCCCAGCAGTTTTTAGGGGCTGGAAGGCATCGCTTACAGCAGCAGCTGTGCCGCTGGATGCGGAGCCAGAGAGAGGTCCAAGCCCTCGGCAGCGAGGTGAGAAGAGGCCGGGGCAGGGGACAGGGAGGACAATCCACCCTTCTCCAAACCAGAGATTCAGTGCCCTCCCGGAGCCCCGCAGAGGGTCTGCACCCCCCTCCCACCTTACAGCGAGGGGTCCCCAAGCAGGGGCTTTGCAACACGGCCAAGGGACCCTGGCAGTAAATCCTGACCCCGACTGTGGCACCGTGGGGTACAGGCGGTGATACCGGTACCAGGACTGGGGGTACCACCAGGTACAGGCAGCGATACTGGTACCAGGACTGGGGGTACCACCAGATACAGGCAGCGATACTGGTACCAGGACTGGGGGCACCACCACCAGGTACCGGCAGTGATACCAGCACCGGGGGTACCACCGGGGATGGGCAGCGATACCAGTACCAGGACTGGGGTTACGACCAGGTACAGGCAGTGATACCAGTCCCGGGGGTATCACCAGGTACAGGCAGTGATACCAGCACCAGGGGTACCACCAGATACAGGCAGTGATACCAGCACCGGGGGTACCACCAGGTACAGGCAGTGATACCAGTACCAGCCCCGGAGTTAACACCAGGTACAGGCAGTGACACCGGCACCAGCCCCAGGGGTACCACCAGGAATGGGCAGTGATACTGGTACCAGCCCCAGGGATACCATCAGGTACAGGCAGCGAGACCAATACCAGCACCAGGGGTACCACCAAATACAGGCAGTGATACCAGCACCAGCTCCAGGGGTACCACCGGAGACGGGCAGTGACACCAGCTCCAGCCCTAGGGGTACCACTGAATACAGGCAGCACTAAGGGCAGCAGCCCCAGGGGTACCACCGAATACAGGCAGCGATATCGGTACCAGCCCCAAGGGTACCACCAAATACAAGCAGCACTAAGGGCACTAGCCCCAGGGGTACCACCGGGTACGGGCAGCGTTAACGGCACCAGCACCAGGGGTACCACCAAATACAGGCAGCACTAAGGGCACCAGCCCCAGGGGTACCACCGGGTACGGGCAGCGTTAACGGCACCAGCCCCAGGCCCCAACCGTCCCAGGGCAGGGAGGAACCGCAGCGCTGGGTCCCCTCTGCCATCCTTCCCCTTTCGGGGCTGCCAAAGGGAAGTGCTGGGATCCACGCTCTAAACACTCGAGTCAACGGCAGCAGCGCGGAGGAGCCCGTCTGTCAAAACAGAAAAGGATTTCACTAATTTCCAACCGAAGGAGATGACAATACGTGTCATCTTGGAGCACGACACGGGGCTACGCACGAGAAACACCTGCGTTTCCACAGGAAAAGTCAAACTTTTCTCATTCAGCTGGACCCCCCCTCCTCAACCACAGGGGTTTAGCACCGTCCCGTGCCCACCCCAGCACCCCTGTGGTGTGACTTGTGCCTCCAAAGCCACCTGCTCATTCATTCAGGTTGGGGATCCCAGGTACCAACAGCTGGGCAGCTTTAAGGACAAAAAGAGGGGGGTTTATGGATTGAGGTGGAGGTTTTTTAGCCTTCCCGGTGTTCAGGGTAACGCGGAGGGTTGGAACAGCTCATGCGTGGGAGCAAACGGCACGGATGCTCAGGAACACGGCGCTCCCGCCGAGCAGACTGCCTGTACCCACCTCACCCGCCTCGGGAAGCCACTCAAACTTCCCAAAGTCCCTGCCGCAGGGACACACGCTCCCCCCCTTCCCCCAAAAAACCTCCGCTGAAACCAAGGAACGGCACCGCATCACCGGGCACGGGCCAAAACACACCTGTGTGGCCATTATTTATCTATAGGGCTTTCAAAGAGGAGTTAGGGACGGGGGGGGAAAATGTAATAAAGCTGAATTATTCCCCGGCCAAAGCAGGGGATGACAACCCCTCGGTATAACACACCCTGTGGTGTAGAGGGGGCCAGGAGAGCCCCAGCATCACGCAGGGACCCCCCAGGCAGCTGCCTGCGTTTTCCTACGGTGGTATGAGGGGGGAACCCCCGGGATTTGGGA
>NW_015090898.1:2971444-2979904 GCF_001431845.1 Calidris pugnax
GACGATGGCTCTCGCAGCCCAGCCGTGTCCCAAAGCAGCCGCTACAGGAGCCGCAGGAGCCAGCACTGGGCTGCTCCCTCCCACAAGCAGGCACAGCCCCTGCCTTTTTGCTAAAACAAGTGGAAATATAATACATTAAAACTGTTCTTCAACACCAAGCTGGTAGATGCAATAAGGCTGTCATCGCTACTGAAAATAAAAACATACCCATTACCAGACCAGCTCCCCTCTGCTTTTTTACTTTATTTCCTTAAAAAAATAAGTTAGGCTGAGGACAATATGCATACTTTCGGGTTTGTTTGGATCTGCTTTCCCCCCCCTCAGCCCAGCTGAGATGCCCAGGATGCCACATTCCCATTTCTGAGCCGCGCTGCCTGGACCCGGCTCCCCCGGGCACCGACGGGCAGGGGAAGGGACAAGCTGCAGCTACTGGAATCGCAGCCCGAGGGGACACGCTGCCAAATTTCCCCAGCAGCCCCGGCTCGTGTTCCAGCCACATTTCCCTGAAAATACACATTTGGCAGGAGGTCCAGGGAGCCTTTCAGGAGGCTGCCCCAGCTCAGCGCTGGGTACCAGGGCCTAAGGATGTCGGGAGGACAGCACTTCTGAACATCCAGCAGAAGATGCTCCCACTCGTGTCTGTCCCATGGAAACCCAGGAGGTGCCGTGTCCCCTGGGTGCAGAGATTTAGCCTGTTTCAGCACGAGAGGTGTATGGCAACGACCATCCCCAGCCCAATTTACCCCCTTCTTCCGTGGCCAGCAGAGCTGGAGAGGTTGCATTCAAGAGGAGGGCCCAGGGGAGCTGCCTGCAGCCAGGGGCACACAAAGCGAGGCAGCAAACTTAATTATGATGATGAAGGAAACGAGTCCATCCCTCCACTGATCCCAAACCTACAGCCCCAACCGGGTCAGGGTATCAAAGCAGAGGGGAGCTGCAAAGTCCCAGCCTGGCTGGGCGCCCCAGGAACATTGAGATCTGGGCTTACATTTTGAACTTTATCTTTAGTTTAGGCTACAGCTCGCTGGGCCGCCAAGGCACATAATCACATGCAGCCCTGACGCCAACGGCTTAAATAATCTCATTACATATGACGGCAAGGGCTGTGCCAGCTGCAGGCCGCTCGAGCCAAGGTGCTCACCTGCCCTCTCCGCGGGGAGAATGCGCTTTGTCACGGCAAAAGCAGGGCATCAACGTCACACCCCAAATCATGGGAGGATGCTGTCATCCTCCCCGGCAGCATCAGGCCGAAGATGGAGGCACAGCAGAGCCCCACGTGCTCCCAGCAGTGCTCAGAGAGGAGCCACGCTGGTACCCATCCCTCCCAAGGGCAGGTGCCATCCCAACAACCATCCAAATGCCATTTTTGTGGCTCACAGCATCTCCAGCAGAACTCAAGTTTCAGGTCCTCTCAGGTCAGGGGGATGTAGCAGCACGAACAGACTCAGGGCTGGTTAGTCCCTTCCCGAGGCCACAAAGGAAACAGCGAGTTAATGCAACCATTAAACCGGCCGGTTGCTCTAATCCCTACCTCAAATTGGTAAAATCTTAAAAGGCTGAAATCTTTGAAACGGCTCAGCCACGAGGTATAAAGAAACAACAGCTTAAGAGGCTGTTAGAGCTCCCTGCATTCAGGCTCACTCTTGCATGCCCTGCTCTAACCCCCCCGTGCTGCTCCCCATCCTCCTCCAGGGGGAATCGGCCGTGGAGATGGAGCCCCCTCTAAAAGGAGCCTCCAGGCACCGCTCACGCTGCAGTCCTCGTGCCAGCCCGAGCTGAAAGGAAAATAGATTTTAGCATCCTGCAGCCAAGAAAGATGAGGGGCACCCACAGAAGGAATGGGGAACCACCTTCAGTGGGCTACGGGTCTATGGGGCTTTTCAAATCCAACGCCAATGTCACTACCAGAGGTGACCATGATGCTCAACAGCTCTGGACCACGCTGAAACATTGACTCAATGGGAGCACCCAGGCTCAAAACAGGTTTCTTGGGGAGCAATCAGGCAAAGCTGCGTTCCTGTGCCAGCCCTTGGAGCTGGTGGAGGGACCACCTTGGTCCTCATGGATCCACCTTTCCTCCTCCAAACCCAGCCAGGTCATGAAGACCCTCTCCCAGTCCCTGAAGACCCTCCTCCTGGTCCGTGAATCATAAAATGGTTCGGATTGGAAGGGGACCTTAAAGATCATTGAGCTCCAACCCCCCTGCCATGGGCAGGGACACCTCCCACTAGACCAAGTTGCTCAAAGCCCCATCCAGCCTGCCCTGAAGATCCTTCTCCTGGTCCCTGAAGACCCTTCTCCCGGTCCCTGCCTCACTCTGCTGCCTGCACCCCTGCCCGCAGCAGGCAGAGGAGCTGAAGGGCACGGGGCAGACATGGGGGTGCCTGGCAAAAGCGGGGCCCCCGGTGCCGGGCCGCGGCAGACAGCCCCGTCGCGGTGGAGGGGAGGGAAGGGGAGGGAAGGAGGGAGGGAGGCAGCGTGTTATTCTTGGAAACCAGGAGGTGAGGTCATGCTGCCTGAATGCTGCAACTTGAGGCCAGACGCGCGGGGCCAGTTGTGCTTGGAGAGGAGCCTGAGCTCTGCCGTCGAGCGAGGGCCGTCGGCAGGTCGGGAAGCCGGTTGTGTCGGGAGCTTGCAGGGGGAAAGCATGAAGGAGGGCTCTTTCCACCCAGGCTCTCGGCAGAGAGTGCAACCCCAGCGAAGGGATGGGTTTTAAAACAGCATCTCTGTGGCAAAGCCCTTGGACCACCCCGGTGTGGGGCATGGGAGCCCACCAGGAGATGCCAAACCCGGAGCCACGCTGCTCCCCGGGAGCAGGGACCCCAAAACAGCCGCTTCCAACCCAGCCACTCCTCCGGATGCCTCCCACATACCCACCCCACAGCGCCCATCGGGACTTCATCCATCCCGTGGGATCCCAGAGCACACCCTGGAGGTTTCTGACAAGAGAGAAGCCACCAAGTCGCTCTTTCAGGCTTCCTAGGTTGGAACTTTCTGGGAGTTTTCATCACCTGAGCCTACCCATCATCCAGCCGACGCGTGAGGAGACCCGGGTCTCAATCTGCACAGCTTCACATTATTTATACACCATTTTATATGCTGTAGAATAGGCAGCACAGGGTTGGGAGAGCCCAACTCTCCTGCTGGCTACCCAGATCTCCGCAGACCGTCACGTCCTGTACATCGGGCTTTCCCAACGTGGGCGCTGGCAGATGGCAGAAACCTCGCCGAAGGCCAGCGGGAGCTCAGTGGCAATGAGAAATTAATCGTTTTACCTGGCTGTATCTGGCTATTGAATCACACACACAGCAGCTGTATTCTCCTCCTGCAGGACGGCTGCCCGGGCAGGATTCATCCTGGAGCAAGCAGCTCAGCTCCTAAACCCAGAACCGCTTCTGACGGGCGGCGAGACCTTCAGGAAATCACTGCATCTCAGTTCCCCACCTCGGAAAACGTGGGCAGCACCCACCCTGTTTTGCAAGAACCTAGAGCTGATGCCATTAGATTATTATTAAGAGGAAGAACCCCGCCACTTCCTGAGCCTGTGTCAAAGCAAAAACCAAGCCCCTGCTCCCAGGCCGGTATCAGTTCATCTCAGCCGTTGGCTGGACGGCTCAGAACATGGCATGTATTTAAAAGAGATTAAGGCAAATCCCAAATTGTTTAAACAAACTCAGACCCCAAGTCAGTAGACTCCTTTGGTCAATGAGATAATAAACCACTGCCTTGGAGAAGTCCCAGTGATGTCACTACACTTTCCACAGCTTTCCAGCCGTTCAGACGGCCGCAGCAAAGATGTTTCTGGTTACACAAAATACATGGTAGAGTGTAAAGAAAAAAAAATTCTCCCAGAGACACACAGCGAGTTCCTTCCCATGAGGGAAAGTCCAGGATCTTCATCTACTCTATCACTTCACTAGATTTTCTGGGGGACAAAGCATTTGATCTCAAATGAAGCTGTGGGAAGCCATAAGAAACAGGGTGCTTTGCTCCTCTAAAGGTCTCTGAAGAACCCAAGCCATGATGGCAGAGAGAGCACGAGGCCACCAGTGACACCAGGGCTCACCCACAGAGCTGCTCAGCTATCAGCTACGGGACGCCTGCCTTATTTCCACAACAGGCATCTCACAAGAATAATAAAACACAAAAGTACAAGGCTCCTTCCTCCTGATGAGGATTACCTGATGAGGCTGAGAGTGTGTCGCAAACATGCCCCGAAGCACCAAAGATGCTCCCAAAACAGGGCTGCTGGGGAGGGGGCAAGCTTGCAAGCAGTCTCCGTGGCCCTGAGAAGCTCCTCCAGCTCTTCCAAGCTCACCAATCCAGGTGAGGATTTCCTGAGTCGAAGTTGGGGGTTAGGAATGAGGTTTGCTAATTTGTCTGAAAGGAAACCTGCTCCAGGAAGAGCTCCATCAACTGATGAGTACAACAGAGAACTCACCACCCGCTATTACTGGCCCCCGCTCTCTGGTCTGCCTTACCTGAGATTTCCTCACCGAATTAGGAGAGCCAGCCATCAGCCCAGCATCTTGCCCAAAGATTAGTCTTAAAAGTGGAATTTGTGGTAGGCAGCCCCACCGTCGCAGCCTGCGTCACTAATGCCACCAGCCTGACCACAGCGAGCACCGCCAAGCCAGGCCAGCGCTGACCTACATACAGCAGGCTCTCCCGAAATTACAAGCCTCATTTTGCCTCCCAATCAATCACACCGAGGAAGAAAAGGGGAAGAAACCACCCAGACCTCACATTGCAGTCCCCTTCATCACCCCTCCGCGGGGCTTTAGGTTCCCACCCTGCAGTAAATCACTGAGCATCAAAGAAGGTCAAGCCATGGGTGACCAGGACCATCGGTGGCCTTCTTCCCACTGGGTAATTCTGGGATGCCACACTTCAGGTATTGCTCAGCGTGGGGGAAATAAAATAAAATTTAGTGGGGGGAAGCCAGCAAAATAAAGAATAATGACCTAGAAGAAAAGCAAAGGAATATCTCCTGTTTTCACCTAGGTGCTACCCAGCAAATAAAACTGCCGTCGTTTAACTCTCACAAAGCACCATTTTCTTTAATGATGCGTCTCTGCCACGGCCTGTTGCATGGGAAGGAGGAGAAAATTGGCTGTAACATTTTCACTGCTGCTGGAATGCTGTCTCCAAGCTCACGCTCTCCCAGAGCACCGAAAAGTTCTCTTAAGCAAAGTGACTCTTAGCGAAACCCTGACCTAAAAGCATCCCTCCGCTCGGGAGAAAGAGGTTTAACAACATAATAGATGCTCCCGATCCAAAAAGGAGCACTGCAGAAGCAGAAAAACACCATTAATATCAGGGAGAGACACAACTGTTTCCCTCCGGTGGAGGACTGCATTATTATACAAGCTTTTGGAAGAGTTAGATGTAAAGAGCAATGTTCCAAGTGGAAAGGTTTGCTGCACAGCCGAAGCAGGCAGTACAGAGAGATTTCAGCTGTGGCTCCTGGCGACGGGCCACCAGGATTCTTTTCAGCATCATCTGAGACATGACAACGCGATGCAATCACTTCTGTGGATCCTGCTTGAGGTCATCTTTCCACACTGAGGCAGCCCGTGAGTAATTCGGATCCAAACACCTCTCTGCAGGTCTCCAACAGAGACCTTCTCCCGGCTGCGTCCCGGAGCAGGGGGTGAAGTCAGCACCCACCAAGCCCGGGCAGATCAGCCCAAATATAACACCCAACCATCCCGAGCCTGTAGCTCACCCTTGGTGGGACAGCCTGGGTACACACCAGCTCCTCCAAGAGCCCAAACTCACAGCCCAGCAGTTTTTAGGGGCTGGAAGGCATCGCTTACAGCAGCAGCTGTGCCGCTGGATGCGGAGCCAGAGAGAGGTCCAAGCCCTCGGCAGCGAGGTGAGAAGAGGCCGGGGCAGGGGACAGGGAGGACAATCCACCCTTCTCCAAACCAGAGATTCAGTGCCCTCCCGGAGCCCCGCAGAGGGTCTGCACCCCCCTCCCACCTTACAGCGAGGGGTCCCCAAGCAGGGGCTTTGCAACACGGCCAAGGGACCCTGGCAGTAAATCCTGACCCCGACTGTGGCACCGTGGGGTACAGGCGGCGATACCGGTACCAGGACTGGGGGTACCACCAGGTACAGGCAGCGATACTGGTACCAGGACAGGGGGTACCACCAGATACAGGCAGCGATACTGGTACCAGGACTGGGGGCACCACCACCAGGTACCGGCAGTGATACCAGCACCGGGGGTACCACCGGGGATGGGCAGCGATACCAGTACCAGGACTGGGGTTACGACCAGGTACAGGCAGTGATACCAGTCCCGGGGGTATCACCAGGTACAGGCAGTGATACCAGCACCAGGGGTACCACCAGGTACAGGCAGTGATACCAGCACCGGGGGTACCACCAGGTACAGGCAGTGATACCAGTACCAGCCCCGGAGTTAACACCAGGTACAGGCAGTGACACCGGCACCAGCCCCAGGGGTACCACCAGGAATGGGCAGTGATACTGGTACCAGCCCCAGGGATACCATCAGGTACAGGCAGCGAGACCAATACCAGCACCAGGGGTACCACCAAATACAGGCAGTGATACCAGCACCAGGGGTACCACCAGATACAGGCAGTGATACCAGCACCGGGGGTACCACCAGGTACAGGCAGTGATACCAGTACCAGCCCCGGAGTTAACACCAGGTACAGGCAGTGACACCGGCACCAGCCCCAGGGGTACCACCAGGAATGGGCAGTGATACTGGTACCAGCCCCAGGGATACCATCAGGTACAGGCAGCGAGACCAATACCAGCACCAGGGGTACCACCAAATACAGGCAGTGATACCAGCACCAGCTCCAGGGGTACCACCGGAGACGGGCAGTGACACCAGCTCCAGCCCTAGGGGTACCACTGAATACAGGCAGCACTAAGGGCAGCAGCCCCAGGGGTACCACCGAATACAGGCAGCGATATCGGTACCAGCCCCAAGGGTACCACCAAATACAAGCAGCACTAAGGGCACTAGCCCCAGGGGTACCACCGGGTACGGGCAGCGTTAACGGCACCAGCACCAGGGGTACCACCAAATACAGGCAGCACTAAGGGCACCAGCCCCAGGGGTACCACCGGGTACGGGCAGCGTTAACGGCACCAGCCCCAGGCCCCAACCGTCCCAGGGCAGGGAGGAACCGCAGCGCTGGGTCCCCTCTGCCATCCTTCCCCTTTCGGGGCTGCCAAAGGGAAGTGCTGGGATCCACGCTCTAAACACTCGAGTCAACGGCAGCAGCGCGGAGGAGCCCGTCTGTCAAAACAGAAAAGGATTTCACTAATTTCCAACCGAAGGAGATGACAATACGTGTCATCTTGGAGCACGACACGGGGCTACGCACGAGAAACACCTGCGTTTCCACAGGAAAAGTCAAACTTTTCTCATTCAGCTGGACCCCCCCTCCTCAACCACAGGGGTTTAGCACCGTCCCGTGCCCACCCCAGCACCCCTGTGGTGTGACTTGTGCCTCCAAAGCCACCTGCTCATTCATTCAGGTTGGGGATCCCAGGTACCAACAGCTGGGCAGCTTTAAGGACAAAAAGAGGGGGGTTTATGGATTGAGGTGGAGGTTTTTTAGCCTTCCCGGTGTTCAGGGTAACGCGGAGGGTTGGAACAGCTCATGCGTGGGAGCAAACGGCACGGATGCTCAGGAACACGGCGCTCCCGCCGAGCAGACTGCCTGTACCCACCTCACCCGCCTCGGGAAGCCACTCAAACTTCCCAAAGTCCCTGCCGCAGGGACACACGCTCCCCCCCTTCCCCCAAAAACCTCCGCTGAAAACAAGGAACATCACCCCATCACCAGGCACAGGCCAAAACACACCTTTGAGGTCACTATTTATCTATAGGGCTTTCAAAGAGGAGTTAGGGACGGGGGGGGAAAATGTAATAAAGCTGAATTATTCCCCGGCCAAAGCAGGGGATGACAACCCCTCGGTATAACACACCCTGTGGTGTAGAGGGGGCCAGGAGAGCCCCAGCATCACGCAGGGACCCCCCGGGCAGCCGCCTGCGTTTTCCCATGGTGGTATGAGGGGGGAACCCCCGGGATTTGGGATGGGGACCCTGCGGTTGGGATGGGAACCCCCGGGATTTGGGATGGGGACCCCGAGGCAGCTGCCTGCGTTTTCCTACGGTGGTATGAGGGGGGAACCCCCGGGATTTGGGATGGGGACCCCGCGGTTGGGATGGGGACCCCCCGGTTTGGGATGGGGACCCCCCGGGGTGACACCAGCCAGACCAAGGCTCCTCTCCGCCCCATCCCTCCCCCCGGGGCTGTGCCACCGAGATGTCATTTCGCTTCGTTTCCCATTCGAAAGCCGGAAAAACACCCATTAAAGCATGGCGGGCCGGCCGGGCAGCCGCCGGCTCCATTGTCCCCGCACGCCCTGCTCCCGGTTCCTGCTGTCGCCTCCCGTTTCCCC
>NW_015090898.1:2982306-2987633 GCF_001431845.1 Calidris pugnax
GTGACACCCAGCTGACACATCTGGTGTGTTCCCCCCCCTTCCTGCCCCAACCAGTGACAAAAAGCAGCTCCGAGGAGTCAGTCCCTGCTGGCACCCCAACGCCTCGCTCACCCACTGCTCCATCCATAACCAGTTCCTGGGAAGAGGAGGGATATAAACACCACCACGAGATGAGAAACCAGTCCAAAAAAAGAACACGGGCCATCCCGTTAGTAACCAATTAACCCCCGTTTCTGTGTCCAGTCCAGAACCCAATGCAGACGCCGAGGAGGCCGAGAGGGAAGGGATCCTTGCCGAGGTGTGATGTGCCACTGACCTGCCCAGCATCCAGCAAAATCCAACCAACTGGAGTACAATGGGAAATCAAGACTTTTCTTTTACGGAGATAAAAAGCAGAGCCTGCTTGTCACTGATAATCCCTGTTTTCTAGGTAAAGAAAGGGTGGTTTTTGACATTCACCCCTCTCTTACCCTCACAAAAAGCACTGGGTGTGCCCTGGGGAAGAGAAATGAAGACTCATGCCCAAAGCCATACCAGGCAGAGCCTGGAGCAATCTCCTGAGGCCCAGGCCCTGGTTTTTGGCAGGCTGGTGCCACCCAGCCACGCACACAAGCCCACCCTGTGTGCCACCAGGGCAGCGAGGGGCAGGACACGCTCCCAGGCCCTGAGGATCCAGCAGCCACATCCACGGGGCTGTGATGGGACACACAGGATCCAGTCTCACCATCAACCACAAAGAGCTCCGGAAGCCTCTCCGAGAGGCACTGAGGGAGGGTCCTGCTCAGAAAACCACCGTCTCCATCTGCACAGATGTCAGCAGTTTCACTGGTGTCACAAGGACAGAACAAGCCCTGGAAGGGGGACTTCCCTCTTCTGGTGGCAACTAAAGGAAAGCAGCAGCAAAAGAAACTGACCGCGGCATTCGGGAGAGGGAACACCAGGCCCACAGTGCTCAAGAGCCACACAACGTCACTGAATTTCACTGAATTTCACGACTTGGAAGAGACCATAGAGATCATCTAGTCCCACTCTCCTGCTGAAGCAGGACCACCCAGAGCTTGTCAGAGCATTTTACTCAGGAGCATCCAGGTGGGTATTGAAAATCTCCAAAGAAGGGGACTCCACACCCTCCCTGGGCAGCCTGTTCCAGGGCTCTGTCACCCTCACCGTGAAAAAGTTCTTCCTCATATTCAAGTGGAACCCTTTATGTTCCAACATCCTCAACAAACAGCTGCTGCCAGAAAAGAAAAGCAGAATCCAGAGCCTGAGAGGGGCAGGGCAGAGAAGAGCAGGGCATAATGCTTTTTTATATATATATATATATATATGCTTATAAATAGTTAAAGGGAGGGTGTCAGGAGGATGGGGCCAGTCTTTTTTCAGTGGTGCCCAGGGACAGGACAAGAGGGAACAGGCACAAACTTGAACATTAGAAGTTCCACCTCAACATGAGGAGGAACTTCTTTCCTGTGAGGGTGGCAGAGCCCTGGCAGAGGCTGCCCAGAGAGGTGGTGGAGTCTCCTTCTCTGGAGACATTCAAACCCACCTGGACGTGTTCCTGTGGGACCTGCTTTGGCAGGGGGTTGGAGGAGATGATCTCCAGAGGTCCCTTCCAACCCCATGTCATTCTGTGATAACCTCCACTGTTCCCTACACGTAGGCAGAGCTGCCTGTGCCGGAGCAGGAGGCACCTGGTGCACAGATCTGATCCGTGATCAATAATATCCTCTCTGATATTTATTTTTTTTTTTCTAGTCAAGGCAATAAAACCACTCCACCTGTTTAAAAAGGCAGCTCATGGCTTTAAAGGCCAGTTTGTACCCAGTGAGTGATCAATAGCTGGGCGAAGCAGCGGATCCAGCTAATCAAAGTACGTCATTAGCAGCAGGAGATGGAGCGTCTGTCAGGAGGTGGCAGCGATAGTCACCAGATGGGAGAGTGAGTAAACCTACACCCGGCGCTGGCAGCTTTATAAATAAAACTCTTGTGGAGCTGTGGGTGCCTCTGGCTGCGGGTCCCAAATTTCCCTGCGAACCCCGCAGAGCGGCGGGAGGCCTCCTCCTCCTCCCAGCACCTCACGGCGTAAACGTTCGCAGCAAGAAAAGTGGAATAATTCTGGGACTTGCAGCATCTCCCAGAGTCTGATCCTGTGTCTTTCACCCCAATTAACAAGGGGTTTTGGGAGGGGTCAGAGTTAGATCCAATGCACCCCGTGACAAAAGATCACAAATTAAAGATGCTCTGAAGCTGCTGGCAGCTCGGTGGGGTTTTCCCAGCATTCGCCTCCCCCCTCTCGGGCTCGTCTCTGCACGTCTGGGGAAATGCTGGAGCGAGTGCAGAGGATGGGAACGGAGCTGGTGAGGGGGCTGGAAAACAAATCGTATGAGGAGCGGCTGAGGGAGCTGGGGCTGTTTAGTGTGAGGAAGAGGAGGCTGAGGGGAGACCTCATCACTCTCTACAACTACGTGAAAGGACACTGTAGAGAGGTTGGTGCTGGGCTCTTCTCCCAGGTAATTAGTGACAGAACGAGAAGGAATGGCTTCAAGCTCCAAAAAGAGGGGTCGGGCATTGGAACAGGCTGCCCAGGGAGGGGGTGGAGGCCCCATCCCTGGCTGTGTTTAAGGGCCGTTTAGATGCAGTGCTGAGGGACATGGTGTAGGGGAGGACTTTGTAGAGTAGGGGAGATGGTTGGACTCGATGATCCCAAGGGTCTCTTCCAACCTGGACGATTCTATGATTCTATCTCCCAGAGTCTGATCCTGTGTCCTTCACCCCAATTAACAAGGGGTTTTGGGAGGGGTCAGAGTTAGATCCAATGCACCCCGTGACAACAGATCACAAATCAAAGATGCTCTGAAGCTGCCGGCAGCTCGGTGGGGTTTTCCCAGCATTTGCCTTCCCTCTCTCGGGCTCGTCTCTGCACGTCTGGGGAAATGAGCCTCGAAGCTCAAGATTTTTCCTTTTCAGAGGAATCTGGTCAAAGGAAAACGACTGATCCATTTCGCCACCCCGTTTCCTTTAGTTTCATTCCTATTTGCTTTGTAACCCGACCATTCAGCTATTTCAAAGACAAACAGCACTCCCGAGGGGGCACCCTTGGGGAACCCCATGGCCCAGATTTCCCACGGAAACCTCCTGGGTTATTCCTTCAGGGAGAGAGCTCCCAACAGACAC
Source organism: Calidris pugnax (assembly GCF_001431845.1). Classification (NCBI taxonomy): domain Eukaryota; kingdom Metazoa; phylum Chordata; class Aves; order Charadriiformes; family Scolopacidae; genus Calidris; species Calidris pugnax. The sequence continues at coordinate 2,985,481 of NW_015090898.1, forward strand.
GGAGGAGACACCCCCAGCCCCCACCAGGCACCAGGAGACCCCTTTCCCTCCTAGAATCATAGAGTCATTCAGGTCAGAAAAGACCCTTGGGATCATCGAGTCCAACCATCAACCCTACTCTACAAAGTTCTCCCCTACACCATATCCCCCCCCACCACATCTGAATGACTCTTCAACTCCTCCAAGGATGGTGACTCAATCCCCTCCCTGGGCAGCCTCTTCCAATGCCCGACCACTCTTTCTGTGAAGAATTTCTTCCTAATGTCCAGTCTGAACCTGCCCTGTTGCAGCTTGAATCCATTCCCTCTTGTTCTATCGCTAATTGCTTGTGTGAAGAGCCCAGCACCAACCTCTCTGCAATGTCCTTTCAAGTAGTTGTGGAGAGTGATGAGTGATGAGAGTCTCCTCTTCCTCAAACTACACAATCCCAGCTCCTTCAGTTGTTCTTCGTACGATTTATTCTCCAGCCCCTCACCAGCTCCGTTCCCCTCCTCTGCGCTCGCTCCAGCACCTCGAGATCTCTCCTGTATTGAGGTGCCCAAAACTGGACACAACACTCCAGGTGTGCCCCCCCCCCAGTGCTGAGCACAGGGGCACAATCACCTCCTACTTCTGCTGGTCACACTATTTCTAATCCAAGGCAAGATGGCATTGACTTTCTTGGCCACCTGGGCACACTGCTGGTTCATATTCAGCCACTTGTAAATGAGAACCCCCAAGTCCTTTTCCTCCAGGCAGCGAGAACCCCCAAGCCCTTTTCCTCCAGGCAGCTCCAGCCACCCTTCCCCAAACCTGGAGCAGTGCATGGGGTTGGTGTGGCCCAAGCACAGGACCTGGCACTTGCCCTTGCTGAAGCTCATCCCATTAATGTTGGCCCATCCATCCAACCTGTCCAAGTCTCTCTGTAGAGCCTCCCTGTCCTCACACAGATCAACACTCCCGCTTCACTTGGTGCCATCTGCGAACTCACTGATGATCCACCCTGTCTCCTTACCAAGATGGTCAACGAAGATGTCAAACAGAGATGGTCCCCACACTGAGCCCTGGGGAACACCCCTTGTGACCCACCGCCGGCTGGATTGAGCTCCATTGACCACCACTCTTTGAGACCGTCCAGGACAAGAAACCTCCTGCTTTCCAGCTTTGGGGGGTGGGGGGGGGAAGGCGAGGGCACCCAGCCCGTTGCAGAGCTCGCCCCTCCCGGTGTCGCCTCGGTCCAGTCGCCACCAGGTGGCCCCCGGCCCCCGCGCAGCCGCCGCCTGCCCCGCTCCGTCCGTTGCGGGAGGGGGGATCCGATTGCTGCCGCCCCCACACATGGTAGGGGTGGGAAAAGCTGTTTGCGACACGCGTGGGGTGTTGGACGGAGCCCCGAGATTCCCCAGAATAAATTTGGGGTCCCCATCCCAGAGCGGGATGCAGATATGCCCCTCACCCCGGTGTGTGTGTCCCCCCCGGCAAAAGGGGAGCCGTCCCGGTGGGCTGGGGGCTGGCTGCTCTCCCCCCACAGCACAGGAGAGGGTCTCTATGTGCTGTCACTCGGCCCCCCTCACCCCTTCCCACCACAGGTCCCCAGGCCCTACTAGGAAGGAGTCCAACGCAGTGATTTATGGCAGAGGAACCCGCCAAAGGCTTTGGGGACCATCTGGGCTGGACGTGGCAGCGCCGAGGTGAGCAGCACCCCCGAGGTGAGCAGCACCCAGCTGCTGGCAGACATAGCCACAGCAAAACCCTCTCTCCTAATCCCACAGACAGGCTGGAATCGGACTACTCCTCAGATCTGGGCACCTATTTCCAGATTCTCTATTAACCGGTTAAAATCTGAGCCAGGAGCACCCAGACACCCATCTCCCCTGGGATCCTTCAGAGGGATGTGAGAGCGATGCACAGCCAGTTCCTCTGCCATCCACCCACTCCCCACCCATCACGCAGAGGAAGAACCACCACAGGAAAAACCCCTTCTCCACAGCCCACCAGATCTGGCTCAAAAAATATATATATTATATATATAAATATATATAATACAGCCCCAAAACCCTCTACAAGCACCAAACCCAGCAGCAGTGACCTCTCCATGAAGAAATCCATCCGGGTGTGAAGGGGAAGCTTTTTTCCCCTCCTTCCACTCCCATCTCCATTAGGGGGGGGGGGGGGGG
>NW_015090898.1:2987669-3008295 GCF_001431845.1 Calidris pugnax
AGGGGGGGGGGGGGGAAAGCAACAGCCGGCAGAAGGCTCAGCCTTCACATCTACGTGACACAAGTGGCTGATCTGCTAACGTGCTTTCCCCAGCAAGTGATAAACTAGATTGTTATTTGATTATAGCAGAGTTACCAGGAAAAATAGACCGTGAAGATTAGGGTAATGATCATTAAGGCTCTTTGCATCCTGTTCTCCCCGGGTAGCTTTGTACGAGCACGAGGGTTGGTGAAAAGCTATCCCACTTAAAAAATTATAATACCTTTAAATAATCCCACATGCTTTTAGGATAGGGGTAATTGAATTGAGAAGATATTGTTAATCCCCATTGCAGCTACTAATGTCACTCGTAAAGCAGCGGGAGGATTGGGATGAGGACAGGAGGTAGCACTGGAAGTGCAGCATTGCCAGTTTTTTCCCCCAATACGAAGGGATTGCAGTGTAGCTCTCCGTGTTGGTGAGGGAGATGAGCTCCATGCAGACACGGTGGGATATGGGGACAGGCCACCCCGCTGTCCCCTGAGCAGCCAGCCCAGCTCTTGGGGTGGCTTTATACGGAGCCCCTTCTCCCCAGGAGCTCCAGCTCCGCTCTCCCAGGAAGCGGCTGCATCTCAGTTCTTGGAAGTGATCCTGGGGCATGGCTTGTGTATCTATTTATAAAGCACTGTGGGATCCTTTAGGATGAAAGGAGCTATTATAACCTGGATTTATTGCCCAAAAAGCAACCGTGAATTTTCTCCACCCTTCATTTGCTTGTGTCACCACAAGTTTGAGCATTTAGAGGGAGACCCTCTCTCCCAACCCTGCCGGGGCAGGGGGGGGTGTTTCTGGCTGGCAATATCAGTCCCTGGCCAGAGATATCACCACCCTTGTGTGGCAGGAGAAGGAGAAGTGCCCCTTGGCACACGGTGGGAAGAGGCAGCAGCTCCAGGGCTGGGTTTCCCCTCGGCAGATTAGCACCCAGCGGGCTGCGGCATCGCTCACATACCCGAGCGGGACGGCCCCACAAACCCTCCCCGCTGGACATACCCCAGCTGACACACAGAGCCCCTAATTGCAAGACACGGCAGGAAATATCGGTCAGGATTACATCTGTCTGATGGATGAGTGTGAGGGTTTTCCTCCCCCTTTCCCTGTCCAGCCCACCACCCCTACACACAGCCCGTGGCCACCAGACCCCCCCCAGACCCACACTCAGCGAGCCCCCCGGGGCAGACCATCGTGCTGTGGGTGCATCTTACACATATCTACCTCAGGCTGTGTCCCTGTGGCCTCAGAGATCCCTCAGCCCAAGGAAAGAGCCCATTAAAAACACACAAAAAGCCCCCAGCGCTGACCCGTTACGCTGCTTTTCTCAACACGGGGTGGTTTTTCCACCTGGAAACTGTGTCCTGATTCATCGCCCACAAGATGATGCCAAATGTACTTCCTTAACTCACACAAACCACTACTCAGAGATACAGAAATATATATCTATCTCCTAAAATAATTTGCTTTGAAAGGGATGTAGTCCAACTGACAAGCGAAACCACAGATCCCACACCAGGGAACGCTGCGTTTACAAGAAAATATTAGTTCTTGTCTAAGGCACACACGAGGGGCAGAGCAGCCCCGTGGCCTCAGAGCAAGGAGCAACCAGCATCTCGTGTTTAGCCCTCAAATCTGTGTTTAGAAACAGTGATGCATGTTATTTATTTTATTTATTTTCTAAGAAAATCCACAGCGATGGCACTAGAGAGGGGAGGGGATTTCAGCTCCACAATCAAACCGAGAACATCTGATTTTTTGAATAAAAATGGGTCCTTTGTGCATCGTGGATCCCATGGGAGAGGCACCCAGTGCTCTGCAGCTCCTGGGTCCATGCCCAACGGTCCTTGAGGGTCTCCAGCCAAAGGTGTCATGTTTTGTAGGACAGAGCTGTCAGTGTCACCTCCTGCCACCTCGATGACAGGCAGGAAGGCAGATCCCATCTCATGCCTCCACAACATGATGTGTGATTTAACGGGCAGCTCCGGAGCAGAGATAGGGAGCCCAGAGCCTTCTCTTGGAGTGTGAAATAACTCGGGTGAACTTGAACAGACTCAGCTCCTCGTCAGCAAGAGGTGGCGTTGGAGCAGGTCAGACTTTTAAGGTAAGAAGGGCCCATGTGCTTCTGCACGGCGCAATATTTGTGATATAAAAAGGTTGTCAGAGGCCGGACACAAGGAAATAAGATAGATTAGACTCAGAGATGGACTGACAGTCTCCCCAGCCTGAGCCCATCAGCCAAGAGGGGGTGAGCCATAGGAAGATGTGCTGCAGGATCACACAGAGACCTGGAGAACCCCTTGGAGGGACCAGCAGGATTGATGAACACAGAGACCTGGAAACCCCTTGGAGGGACCAGCAGGATTGATGAAAAACATGGCATAAAGAGGAAAAGGACATGGGACGGGCACAAAGCCAGAGGAACAGCAGCACACAGGGGTTACTGGGACTTGCTTTTAAAGCCAGCATCCTGGGGCACGTTGCCCCTGGACAGCAGCTCACCCCACGCTGTGGGGGGACAACAGGGTGAGACCCCAGAGCAGGGCAGAGGAGATGGCTCTGACCCAGCCTGGCATGGTCCCCAGGAGTCCCAGATGCGTCTCCTCTCCCCTCCACCTCCCCCGTGCACTCACATCTGCTGGCATCCACATGTAACCCAAATCCCTGCCAGCAGAGGGGAGGCATTTGTGTGATGAGATTATGGCGATTAGCGCCATTAGCATAAGCAGCTCCTGGGCTGGCCCTAATCCAGGGGCACACACACAGCCCACACACCACCACTCCCCATCGTCCCCGGAGGACCCGTGTGAGCTGGAGGAGATGCTTTTCAGCAGTGTCTCTATGTCAGGGCAGGTACCACATACCAGTGGGGACCCTGCAAAGGCTCCCAGTTCAGCCCAGCTAACGGGGATGGCCACACTGGGGTGGCTCTTCCCACTCCCACAGCCACCTCTCTCGCCCTGACACAAGTGTGGGGTCCTTGGGGCAGAGTTTGCCCTCGAGTTTCCCAACACAACCTCCACGGGTGCTTTGTGCAGCAAACAAAGGGCAATGCTTGCTCAGGACCTGCCAGGTTGGCTGCAGATTGCATATATTTTTGGGCAGGGAGAAGAAAGGGGTTCAGTCCTCAGCCTATACCAAGCTTTAAATGATATATTCAAGGCTATAACCAAGAAACACCCCCATATACATGACCAAGCCTGCCTGCAGGCTTTCATACAAACCTGAACAATTATACGTCCCCCAAAAAATAGATTTGACACACCCCACAGCTTGGGTTTCACCCAGAGAAGACTTGTTCTTGGAAACCCAACTTACCTGCAAGCAGAGCCCAGAGCAAAACACCAAAGGGGTCACAGGGATCAACCATGGAACAAGCAAAGATGTGGTCCTTGATCCTCACCCCTCCACAGCAGCACAGCTACTCCCTGCTAGGGGAGAGGACCAGCATTAATTAACAGCATTGATTGCCAATAATCAACAGTTGGGCCTCATTGAACACCAGGCACCCAGGTGTGAGAGCAACAGGAGCACCCTGCGGGGAGGGGAGAGAGGGGAAAGAAGAAGATGAAAAGCTTGAGATCCCCTGAACCCCATAAAAAGATGTCTGGGAGAGGTTGTGGGTGACGTGAGGCACAAAAAACTGGTTAGGCTGGGGGCCAGCATCAGTGCAAAGGGACCCCCGTGGCTGGGTTCAGGGCTGGGGGGGCCTCACCCTGAGCCCCCCACCCCGTTGGTGCCAGCAGGGCGCTGACGGGGCTTTATCTGGGTTTCTGTGCGTGGTGGAAAAACACTTGGGCCACCAAGAGGGGCTAAAAGTGCCCGGGGTCAGGCAGAGCAGCTGCCGGGGGCCGTGCTGGAAGGGCTTTGCTCTGAAGCCCCCGTATCCGCCCCGACGTGCTTAAACCAATAACACCCGATGACATTGCAGGGGGCTGGAACCTGGCACGCAGCACAAGCCAGAAATAAAACTGTTTGTGTAGCAACTGAAGAAATAGCAACAGGAGCTAGGTGAGGTGTAGCATGCCTTTTTTTTTTTTTTTTTTTTTTCCCCCTTTTGAGGCCAGAAATAATTATTTATTTGGGGTGGAAGAGGTCTGTTTACATTTTAAAGGGGTTTTGCTGTGGATTTGAGCTCCCCGGGGCTGTGCTTTAGAGCCTCCCTGTGCTGTAACTGACATCAGGGGTATTTCCACACAGATCTTCCTACCCAACAACATCTGCATTGCCCTTTACACAGGCTTTTGGGTACTGGTGGACACTGGGAGATACTGGATACGCACAAAGCAGAGCTAGCAGGGTGCAGATACAGCCTGTACCCTGATGTTTGGAAGACATCATCTGCATTGCTGAGTCCTAGTCCCTTTCCAGCTGTTATTCCCACCATAAGGACAGGGAAAGGGAGTCAGAGAAGTGATTTGGGCTTCTTCAGACTCAGGACCAAGAACTGTGCCAACACCCCCTGCTGTGGGGGCAGGATCCGGGTGGAAGGAGGAAGCTCCACAGCCAGCAGGCAGAAAATAAGGCAGATGGTCCCATAAGTGACTCCAAATCACACAATAAGGAAAAAACTGTCCTGCAGCACAGGGCCCCTCTGCTCTCTCAGGGGCTGTGGTTTCTGCCTGAGCTGCAGATGGGTGAGAGAAGCACAAGGTCACCCCTTGGGGACAAACCTCCCACCTCCCACCCCCTGAGCTGGCTGTGCTTAATCCCTCGGCTGGGACACGTCGGAGGAGCTCCATGAATGGCATCAAGGAGGGTAGAGACAGGGAAGGGAAGGGGGGAGCATGCCTGATGTTGGATCCACCAAAAACTGAATTTCTTGTGGCCCTATGGGAAAGTCCAGCATCTTTTGTAACGTTCCCAGTTCATAGAAAAGGCCACGGAGCAAGACCAGAACCTGAAAAAGCATCTCGTAAAGGCTGGTTTATCCCCTCTGTGTGATTAGACCTAAGAGTGTGAACTATGTGTGAAGCTCTGGCTTTGGTTTAATGGAAAGAAAAAAAAAAGTGAATCACCAAAGAATGTTTATAAAGGTTTGTGTTGTTCTTGTGCATTTCCCCATCACATGGGGATGTGTCAAAGGCTCATGCTTAGTCCTGCAAGTGCTGAAGAGGGGTCTGGAAACAGTTATAGCAATAAGCATGTGATGCCACCAGATTGGGGAAATGAAGAAGAAAACCCAGCTTGGAGGTCTTGGCTTTCTCTTAGCCTCCTGCCAACTGATTGCTCCTCCTAAAAGCAGCACCAGTGTCCCGGGCGGTGAGAAATCAGAGGATGAGGGGGGTAAAAGGTAAAAGGCTGCTGCACACGTAGCTGGGGCCGGAACGTGTAACCAAGCCCCGGGTGGCTCAGCTCCACGCAATTGTCGCTGCGAAAACATCCTGAATCAGCACCAGCTGGCTGGAAAATGAAAGCCAGACTGTTTGCTCCCCTCTGCACCTCCCAAAATAACCAGTGGCTTCCCTGTATTCCCCTCCCCAACCCTCACACCCCACCTTCCCCAGCAATCCAGGGAGCAGCAGGAGCCGCAGCCCAGCCTGGTCCTCCACTGTGTGCCTAGAAACAGCCAGGTTTAAGAGGCATTTTTAAAGATTACTGGGGTGTAAATACATGGGAAGTGTTGAAAAATGCAGTTACTTACTCCTGGTGTCCTGCACAGGGGGGTGTGTGGTGCTGTGGGGCACCTCCAGCAAAGGGGCAGAAACACCTTAAAACATCCCTGCTCTTTCCACGTTGGTCCACCTCTAAAGAAGAAATTAAGTCCCTAAATCCTATCGTCACGGAGTGAAAAGTGGGCAGCACATTTCTTCAGGCACTTTCAGAAGCCCAAGCCTGGAGGCAGTGGCCCAGAAGCTGCACGAGCCCCGGGGGGTGCCCATCCCCAGCCCCCTCCATCCCACCTCAGCCAAGAGCTGGCAGCATCCAGAGCAACCTCTGCCAACGGCTCATTACTCCCCGAGCTCTGCCCCGGGCATCAGCAATGAAGGGAATTGTGAAGGGGATACACAGGGGATAGACAGCTCATGCCTCACACAAAAAATCCCCCTCTCTGCTTTCTTGCCTGTATTTATTCCCTGCTTAGGGCTCCGGGAGCGGAGAACCTCTGGTGTAAATTACTCGCATGACCTTTCCCGTTCCATGACTTTACAGCTGGCTGCCCACACCTCAAATATAATTTCATTTATGCCATCCATCATTAACACCTGCTGGGGAGACTGGCAGTTTCTGTCATTAACATTCTTGGTGCTGCTGTCCCCCAGCATCGTGGCAGCGCCCGGGCAGAGGATGGGCACGCACGGGGGCTGGAAGGTATTGCTGTGTTATTTGGTTATCAAGTATTGAGTAAAATACCTCTTTTGTCCTCTCCTTCTCATCCTTCACCCGTGCTAGAACGAGCAGCACGAGCTGCTGAGGCTCCTGCTGAGCGTGGCAGGGTGGAAACCCTATTTTTCCACTTCTTTTTCCTGCCCTGCAAGATCTTCTTCCACCAGGCCGCCCACTCCACAGCCCCTGAAGGCCACTAATGCTCTGCTCTCCCACCTCCTTCTGGGTTATAACTTCTTGCATTTCCAGGGACATGTGTCCACAGCAGCCTCCCCGCAGCCAGAAAACCACCCAGGGGGAGAACTGGCTCTGTTATTTCTCCTCTGGAGACCCCCTTGCTCAGCAGGACTCTCCCATAACACCGTGTACCCAAGGTGTGCTCACAATACAACTAAAATTGTAAAGAGCTTCACATTATATCTGTCCTGTAGTTTAATTTTTTCTAAACTCATAAATCTCTTTATCTCGATACAACTAAAATTGTAAAGAGCTTCTTATTAAATCGGTCCTGTAGTTAAGTTTTTTCCAAACTCATAAATCTCTTTATCTCTTTCTCTCCTCTTTTTTTCAGAGGGAGGGGAGGGCCCATCTATCACTCTGGTTGGTCAATCCGGCCAAAACCACGACAAAACCCAACCTGTTTTAAAAAACAACGTCACTGCTCTTTACGACAGGCTCCAACAGTGAATTGTGTGGGCTGATCAGGCGTGTGCTCTGCTTTCTTTCTTTCTTTCGATCCATTCTCAGCTATGCTTAATTACGCTTAATTATTGTAATCACGGTCTCTGCCTTCCTCCCCACAGCCCACTCGCCCAGGAACACACTTCTCCCCGATACACCTCTCCTCCACTTGTGAGGCTGGGTGTTGGAGTTTCCGAGCCCGTGGGAGGATTGAAACCCTGACACAGCTCTGCTCCTCGGCGAGAGGCTGGGTCTGGGTCTCTGCCCTCTTTAGAAAGCCCCTCGTGCTTTCTTTCTTTCAATCCATTCTCAGCTATGCTTAATTACGCTTAATTATTGTAATCACGGTCTCTGCCTTCCTCCCCACAGCCCACTCGCCCAGGAACACACTTCTCCCCCATACACCTCTCCTCCACTTGTGGGGCCGAGTGTTGGAGTTTCTGAGCCCGTGGGAGGATTGAAACCCTGACACAGCTCTGCTCCTCGGCGAGAGGCTGGGTCTGGGTCTCTGCCCTCTTTAGAAAGCCCCTCTGGGCAGCGAGGATCGGGCAGACTTAATTCAGGCACCTATTTCAGACGAAGCAAACAGGCTGAGGAGCGCTCCAGGGGCTGTTCATTGAAACCCCGTGGTGAGAATCACAGAATCATTGAATCGTCAGAGTTGGAAGGGAGCTCTAGAAATCATTTTGTCCAACTCCCCTGCCAAAGCAGGGCTGCCCAGAGCACATCACTCAGGAGCATCCAGGCGGGGCTTGAAGATCTCCAGAGAAGGGGACTCCACACCCTCCCTGGGCAGCCTCTGCCAGGGCTCTGCCACCCTCACCCCAAAGAAGTTCTTCCTCAGATTGGAGTGGAACTTCCCATGGTCCAGCTTGTGCCCGTTGCCCCTCGTCCTGTCACTGGGAACCACTGGAAAGAGTCCGGCTCCATCCTCCCTCAACCCACCCTTTAGATACTTATAAGCATTGATAAGGTCTCCCCTCAGCCTTCTCTTCTCCAGGCTAAAGAGCCCCAGCTCTCTCAGCCTTTCCTCATCAGGGAGATGCTCCAATCCCTCCATCATCTCTGTTGCCCTACGCTGGACTCTCTCCAGTAGTTCCCTGTCTCTCTTGAACTGGGCAGCCCGGAATTGGATGCAATATCCCAGTTGTGGCCTTCCCAGTGCAGAGCAGAGGGGGAGAATGACCTCCCTCCACCTCCTGGCCACACTCTTCCCTTCGCAGCCCAGGATCCCATTGGCCTCTTGGCCACAAGGGCCCATTGCTGGCTCCTGGACAGTTTGCTATCCACCAGGACTATCCACCAGGGAGGCGAGGAAGAAGCTGCAGAGCCCCATCTCCCCCAGTTCTGGAGCCCAGTACCGGACCCCAAACCCTCCTTTGACCCCTTATAAATTATGTGGTCTGGGCCAGGCCACTGAGATGAAGGACAGAAAAGTCCAGGCTTCACAGCTGCCTCAGGGCACAGGAGGCATCAAGAACATCCCTGCACATTTATTACACCTGTATAAACACTGGGGTGAGACAGAGGTGGGACCACAGAAAAACATTCAGCCTCCGTGATGTGTGCTTTGTTCAAAGGACACACGTTCCTGCGAGGAGACAAAAACAATCTTCAGAGGAAAGGACATTTCTGGGCTCCTGTGCGTGTGGCTGTTCCTCACCAGCGTTTGTGAAGCCTGTTGGGCTCATTTGACAAGTGGAAAGAAAACAAACCCAACGCTGTCTGCCATCCACTCATCGTCTGGGCAGCAAAGAACTTCGTTTATAAAAAGGATTAGGTGAATCATACAAAGACCAGCACTCGCTGGCTGATGCTTAAAGTAAACCTAAGTATGGGCAAAATTCACCTCTTTGGTCCACACAACCCTGAGTCACACACTGCCCCACACGCCTAAGAACAGTGTGTGTGTGTAGGAATCAAATCAGAGCTCCAAAAGATTCCCCATCCAGGGCGTCCCATCCCTTTCAGCAGACAGTTCACTCGAGGGCCACCCAAAGAGCCTCCGGGGCAACTCATCGTGGGCTGAGATGGAGCTCAGAGCAGGTGAGGAGCTCCAACAGGCTCCTGTCACCACACACACGGCAGCCTCGAGAGGGAGGTTACAAACATCCTTCCCCTCCATCCGTAGGGACCATCAGCAGATTGAGCCCAGGAGCTGCTGGTGTGTCCTGGGACATGGCAGGGACAAGCACAGCTCTCCCCTGGAAGGGAGAATGGCTCCATCCAGCTCAGGCTTCATCAGGATATATATACACAGACACACACATATATATATATATATATATATTCACCTCTTTGGTCCACACAACCCTGAGTCACACACTGCCCCACACCCCTAAGAACAGTGTGTGTGTGTAGGAATCCAATCAGAGCTCCAAAAGATTCCCCATCCCGAGCGTCCCATCCCTTTCAGCAGACAGTTCACTCGAGGGCCACCCAAAGAGCCTCAGGGGCAACTCATCGTGGGCTGAGATGGAGCTCAGAGCAGGTGAGGAGCTCCAACAGGCTCCTGTCACCACACACACGGCAGCCTCGAGAGGGAGGTTACAAACATCCTTCCCCTCCATCCGTAGGGACCATCAGCAGATTGAGCCCAGGAGCTGCTGGTGTGTCCTGGGACATGGCAGGGACAAGCACAGCTCTCCCCTGGAAGGGAGAATGGCTCCATCCAGCTCAGGCTTCATCAGGATATATATACACAGACACACACATATATATATATATATATATACTGGTGCTGTTACTAGAAAATACATCCAAACTTTTCAGTATGTAATTTCAGAGGCCCTTTGGAATGGCACTTATTTTTGGAAAAATTGGGTCCCTTTAAAACATATCAGGGAGAAGACCCAAATCTGAAGCTCCGAAACATCTAGCCACCACTGAGAAGTGTGGGCTTAGAAGTCTAAATTAGACAGGCAGCTTTAAAAAAACAAGCCCCCAGCCTGTGTCTTTAAACTGTCAGTGGGCAGAAATTAAGCTGGACAAATTTGTGCGAAGCAACAACTCGCTTTTTAAGCAACTCAGCTGCTTTTTCAAGCCGGGGTTGAAAAGATAAACTCAGAGAACCAGAAGGAATATTGCTAAATGCAAGCAAATCTCCTTCCTCTTCTGCCTGACAAAACGATTTAAGAATCTCCGGATTGATTTTTCCTCCAAGAACCCACGTTAATTAATGAATGGCAATAATTAAGAAGGGTTGGGATATACCACGTGAGCAGCAACGGGCCAGACTCCAGGCTTCTGCCCCCACAGCCCGACTCCGTGCAGAGACACAGATTTTATGCCAACATCCCTCAGCATCACCAAGCCGGGCAGAAGGACGTGAGATCCCTTTGGTACCCAATTCCCCCCTTCTTTAAACAGGGGGGGCATTAAACAGCCCCTCGGGCTGTGCACACCCTGTGGCTCCAAACAGCAGAACTGGTGATACACCATCTCACCATGTCACCCCCACAACCATCACAGCACGGCAAAATAAGCCTATTTAAAAAAAAATATATATAAAAATGAGGTGCCGTGGCTGAGAAAACACCACTTGGTCAAACAAAATCCTCAGAGGGAGAGTGTCCCACAACAAGCAGGGAGGGTGCAGGGGGACAGTCCAAGAACACCCAAATCTCTGCCTGTAGCTATTTTCTTACCGTTTTCAGGTCGTAAACTTTCTCTAATCAAACATTTGCCCTGCACCCATATTAAAACAAATAAGGAAAACATTCCCTCAGCGCTGTCTGCAAACTCTGTGTAACACGCATCGTTTAACCGGAGAGGTCACCGCTAGAGACCTTTTTATTGCAGCATGATTTCATCTTCAAACTATTCCAACATCCACTTGTGTACAGTAGGTTACCCACTTAGAGGTTTCTAATAAAAGCAAATCTTCCTTAAGTGGCTATTACTGGATTTCTCCTTTCGGCCCAGGGATAAGCGGGATTCTGGGCTTTAAAAAGCTCTCTCTGCTGGGCTGAACAAGAAAGTGACAACTGAGGAATGTCAGGGCAAAGCCTCGAGATGTTCCAGTTACGGCAGCGGGAACGAGAAGAACATTTGTCAGCTCCGAGCATTCCTCACGTTCAGCACAGACACACCAAAATTCACTGAGTCTGAAAATCTCCTTCTCATCTCTACCCAGATGCCACAGAAGGTGGTGTCTGGCAACACCAGGTACATTACCCCAGCTGGAAAGAATTTTTTTTTAATTTTTTTTTTTTTTTTTAAATCAAGTACTTTTTAGGAATTTGCACAGTCTGTTGCTAAAGAAAATTACGCATTTATTTCCTTTTAAAAATGAACCGAAATACAACTTGAGGAAATCTCTGATGGTTACATTTAGATACATAGCTGGAGACTGACTTCTTTCCAAAGCCTTCCTTCACAGGGAGTTATATTCACATGCACCTTAAATGTTTCCTACATTCTCCACCGTATGACACCTCACCACAATATTTATAACAAAAAGGCTAACCTGGCGATTCTTCCGGCGTCGACATTGAGCATGAACATCTGTGATGTGTAAGAAACCCCAAAGAGTGATTTGATTGCACTGAGACAGATGTCGGCTGGGAAAAGAATAAGGCACAGACTATGGATGGGGAATGGGGCTGATCCTCCAGGCACCACGGGCTCCTCCAGCCTGGAATAATGTCCCCCGAGCACAGGGACAACGCTCCCCCATCCACGACTGCTCTCACACCCCAGGATGTCACATGTTACAGCAGGAGTTAAAAAACTGGGAGATACCAGTGGAGTTTTAGAACACGTAAGGGCTCTTCTGCAGGAAATACAAAGCATATGCATTTCCCCAGGCCCTTATCAAATTAAAATATAAAAAAAAAATTTAAAAAAATCAAGTGGTATCCGTGATAAGCATTAAGTATAAAACCACAATGTCCAGTTTTCCAAGCTGCCAGGGACCCGCAGCTCCGGGCACTCCACAAACACAAGCAAAAGCTGCAGGTTTTTTCATTAAGGAGAAGACTTTTGGGTGCAGTTTGATTGAATCGGGGCTGGGTGCTGCAGAGAAGTCCCCCAGATCTTCCCATGGGATTTTCCCCTCAACAGCATTAAACTTTGGCGGGCGGGGGATTTGTATCAATCATTTCAGCAGAGATCTCTGGGTGCACAATCAGCCTTTTTGCTTCTATGGCCAGGATTAGCAAGACACTGCTGAGATCATCACGTATATGTTTCACAGCCAGAACAGCCAGTAGTATTAAACACGAAAAAAAAAAAAAAAATCAGAAAAAAAGAGAAGAGCCTGCAGTGAATATCCCTTTAAAAAGGACCCCAGGTTTATCTCGGAGGTAGTTTTAAAGAGGATGACCGTGGCAAAGAACTGCTACTGATAAATTGCTGCTTAAAAGGTTTCCAACTGTGTGAAAGTCCTACCAGGTCACAAGGGCTGTCAACTATTTGGGATTGAGCAACGCAGCCACAAAAGCCAACTCTTCCACAAAAGTCACCTCGAAGCCTCCCAGTTAGCCTGCTCTGAGTTCTCAGGTCCCCAGGCAGCTCCAGCTCCTGCTCAAGCTGGGTGGGAAGGGTAAAAACCTCTCGTGAAGAGCATCTGCTGTAGGTGGAAGATCTCTCAGATCAGGTCCCTGTTGTGAAACAAGCGTCACAGTCAGCAGTTGGGGCTGGAAAGAGCAAACCTGTGAAGATCTGGAGGGGGTGTCTGGGTGGTACCACGTTCCCCCGTGAATAATAACTCTTCACAGTCCCACTGGGTTCAAATAAAACGAGTTTCTCCTTGCAACTTGGGCAGGCAGATGATAGTCAGACCCCAGAGTAAAAGCACCGTGGATGTGTCAGCTGCGACGCTCCTGCTTTGTCATTCGTTGATATAAAAACATGGCTAAACCAAACAGCTACCAACACAGACCACAAACAGAGCGTGTTATTTACACCACACAGACAAAACCTGGAGTAAAACAGAGAGGACGTTACAAGGAACGTTTTTTAAACAAGTTTAGGTGAGTTTTATAAACGCGGTGTCTGTTTTGCGGGAAACCCAAGGAATTTGCATTTGTCTCAGGCGAACTTCCTGGGAGAAGTGAGTGGAGTTTTGGTGGAACAGCCCTCGTGCTGGCAGATCAACAAACCTGCAAAGCAAAGGGCTACCACAAACATGAAGCTGCTCTGGTCATCTATTGAGACAAGTTTAGTTTTAGACGACTTTTTAACCTTCTAACTGGTGTAGATAAAAAGCAACGTTCTTGCCAGCAAATCACTTCACCCTGGCCATAGGGGAGGGGATTGTGTGTGCACCAGGGGCTGTGCTGTCACAAGTGACACAGTCACAGGAGAATGATCATTCTACGTCTGGCATTTCATAGATGAAAATGGTTTACAACCAAGATACTGCCCCGTGTTCCCAAGAGAAATCCTGTTTATACAGCTCCCAGCAACACCAACACCCCACAGTCTCCTGCCGGGCTCCAGACACCACCAGCACTTCATGCTCTCTACATAAAGTGCTTTTCTATGCACCTTTCCTAAAAAGCTATTGCTTCTGAAGTGTTCCTTTCTCCTCGCACCCCAGGTGTATTTTATAAAAAAAAAAAATTCATAAAGGGCAGAGGAGGAAGAAGAATGTTTCTGGCTTCTGAAAATGTGCTGCATCCATAAGAGATTCTCCTAAACTCGATGGTATCTTCTGCCACTTGCCCCAAAAATCCACTTCCCTGACTCTCCATCCAAATAAAACTTCACTCAGCCAAGCCAAATAAAAAATACCAGTCGTGCATTATTACCAAGTGACCCATGAACATACCATCCATGCTGGCATTACTCGTAGCTGCACAGATAAAGGCTAGACTGTTATTTTAATATTATTACTAAGCTTATTGAATTTACAACTGTAAAACAAAAGAACTTAGAAAAGCTACACACACGAGAACCTCAGTTTAAACAGTCCTGGAACATTTGGAGTTTTGGCTCTGTCTTTTTGCCTGTTTTTATACAGGTCTCCACCCAACGTTTCCCCAGTGCTGTAATTAAAGAGAGCAGAGAAAATGAGCCCCATCTTCTCAGAGGGAGGGTCCTGTCTCCAACATGTGGTCACCTTATCTTGAAAAGCACCCTGATAATTCCTTTCTTGGTACACTGAAAGTCTCCTTGTTTTCACATTAAAAACCTGCCACAGAGAAACTCATTAAATTTCAAGCCCTCTGTTCATAAGAGCTCTAAATTGTATTTAAAATTGCGTTCAGCCACCTGGCAGGAGATCAGATGGTTTTGTAACTGGACGTGGGCCATGTGGCTGGGAGAAGTAACCACCCCAACGGGTTGGGCTGTTGTCATTAACAGGTCACACCACCTTTTCATGTGCTGGGAAGATAAAGGAAGAGGAAATACAAACTCATATATTTTCAGAATGAGAAAACATCAGCATCTCTCTCCCAAAGACCTGAAGGAATTTGATTAGAAATAAAGCAGTTCGTCTCATAGCCAATTTTGATTTGGATCCACCAGTTTTTACAACTGGTGTCTTTCCTGATATTTCACAGATTATGCTTAGATTTCAAGACACGCTTTCAATTATCAGGCATGGCCCCACCACACACACATTTTCTAGTTACAGTCCTGGGCCTTACGATTTAAATTTGAGCTCCACAGAAACATATAATTAACTAATTAGCCCTGAACAAACTGGCCCACACTTGTAATGTCCCCGTCCTGATCTTGAATTCTCCTTCCAGCTTCCCATAGGCTTTGAAGGGAAATAGCAAGTGTAGAGAAGTTAGTAGTTTTATTTAGATATAACCTGTGTTTCATGGCATTCCTACACTCCTTTGGAAAAAAAAAAAAAAAAAAAAAAAAAAAAATAAGAAGGTAAAATTTCAATTCTGGAATACTTGATTTCAAAAGGAAAAGTCAGTGGAAGGAGAATGCAAAGGGAAAGGGGAAGCAACAATAGAAGCAAAAAAAAAAAAAAAAAAGAAAAATAAATTCAGATGGTAAAATTTCAACACCAAATTCCTTTGGTGTCTACATCCCATGGTATTTTTAAAAATCTCAGCCAGAACAGATAAGGGGAAAGCGGCGCAGAGAAATAAGATTCTTCCAACATCAGTTACCAAGTTGCAAGTAAGTTCCTAATGCATTACATTAACACATTTGTGCTTTTGACAACAGGTGTAAAAACTCTCCCCAGAATAAAAAGAGTTCAGTTGGAGACTAACTGAAAAATAGGTATTTTAAATCAATTTCCCTTGCTGTCTTAAGCAAAGGAATCTGTTAAACCGTCCTGGTAAGAAATAGTGTGATTTCTAAAAGAGTTATTAAATAGCACATCTGCCAAAAATGTTGTGTTCCTCAACAGCTGAGCTGACCTACCCAGTAACATCAGACGCACCACGTTGTGAGTGAAACAACTGGATAAAAGTTAGCCCTTTCAATGTGTACATTTTGACTGAAATGTTCGTATTCAAGATTTAGCCTCTAATAAAAAGTAAATCCATTAAAAACCTCTGCATTTAACCTCCTGACACATTATTAACAAACAATTAAAATACAATGTACGCATTTTCTGGAAATACATCATTCTCCATTAGCTGACCAGTTTGGGCAGCACAGTACATAGAGGTATAGAGCCGTTGGTGTCGGATGTTAAATTAGCCCTCAGCTTGTTGGCTACTCCAACCACGGGAGGCAACTTGGAACCAAGTCCTGTGAAAGAACTTGTGTAGCTAGAAATCCGTTTAGTGGAGGTTTTATCGGTGCTGGGTGGTTTGGGGGTTCGTTTGCAAATCCAAGGGTGCCTTAAAGCTTGGCTGGGAGTCATGCGCGTGGAAGGGTCCCAGCTGAGACATTCTTTTAAGAACTCTATAAACAAGGGGTCGTCGCAGCCTTTCAGCGCCGTCACCCAGTCCTTGTTCCCTGGAGCACCTCGGATCTTCCCCCGGCGGGATCGACTCCCGTTAAGGGTGACTCTTCCATCCGCATGGGTGGTGACAGTGCAGTAGCGAGGATGGCCCTTAGAGTTGATGAAGTTCTTGGCTCGCTTGGATTGATCCAAAAGCTTCTGAGGTGGCATCCCAAGAAGCTCCATCATACAAGCCAACTGGTCTCCCTCATCCTCGCCAGGAAAAAGAGGGTATCCAGTCAATAGTTCCACCAGAATACAGCCAAAACTCCACATGTCTATGGGCATCCCGTAGCGACTGCCCAGAATTACCTCCGGCGCCCGATAAAATCGAGACTGAATGTACGTGTAGACTCTTTGGTGCTCAAAACAGCTGGACCCAAAATCTATCACCTTGATTCCACTCCTCCCTTGCTGTTTTAGGAGTATGTTTTCTGGCTTCAAATCACAGTGTATGATTTTGTTTCTATACAGAGCATCCAAACACTGCAGTATGGAGTGAGCGAACTTGCGTACCAGTTGGATACTGAAGCCCTGAAATTTATTTCTTTTAATTAGCTCATACAGGTTCATACTCAAGAGTTCAAAGGTCATACAGATGTGGTTCCGAAAGGTGAAGCTCTCCAGCATGTGAATAACGTTCATGCTGCCCGTTTTATCCTGCTTCTTCAGATGCTCCAAAATCCGGATTTCTTCTGCTGCTTGGCGATGGAACCTCTTCTCATTGCGAACCATCTTTAAGGCTAAGTGTTGGTGGAGTTTGTGATCATAGACTTTAGCAACTTGGCCAAAACTGCCCTTGCCAATGATTTTGAGCACTTCATACCGGTAAGCAAGATGGTCATGGGGCACGTGAATGTAGCTGCCTTGGTCGTCATCGTAACCCCCGTTGTTGGGACCACCAATCACCCCTTGCCTCTTTTTCGCAGCTGGACCCACAAAGTAAATTTCAGAAAAGTTAAGTATCTCTTGCTGCTCATAAGCAGATAACTGGTGTTTGTACTGTTTGACAGCTTGCTCTGGAGCTTGGGAAATGGCTTTATGTGCTTTTGAGGAACTACCACCCCCTTTCGAAGTGCTTATGCTCTCCAAACTTTTATCTTTTGTCAGGGAAGGAAGAGATCTTTCCGGACCAGCGATGCCTGCAGACTGAAGGGTGCTATTCCTTCTGTTGCCAGAGTCCTCAAATAATTGCTCCACTTTGACCTGACTTCCACTCAGGGGGTGATCCTTCATTGCGAGCTTGTTGCTAGAAACCTACAGATGGAGAAAAAAAGGAAGCAAGCTTTACTTTTATCTTCTCAAGCACAGGCTAAGAATAAAATCGATACCACATAAAACAAAACCAGTAACACCAACAGGTTTTACATTTCTATTAGGAACAAATATCAAATGCTGGACCTAAACCAACTCAACTTACAAGCAGAGTTATAAAAAGGTACACAAAGAGAATGCAACTTACTGAAACCAGCACTTGCACAAACGTAGTGTATTTTTAAGTCCATAAAGGGTAAACCCCGGGTAGTCAAAGCTCCAACAAGGACACAATACCTATCCCTACCAGCATGCACACAGTCAGCAAACAGCCGGGGGAACAGCTATGTTTAGCTTCAAACGTGGGTGCAGCAAACCCAACCAAGGACAGATGCAACTTGCACCTGTCTGAAACGTGCAACACAACATGAGCGTGCGGAGAAGCGTCTGGAATATCGCAGACAAGTGTGCCGAGGGAAGACAAAGAAATGACAGCAAGTGACAGAAGGCTGGTGTAACCACGCTGAGCCAGGAGCAAAAGGATGACAGAGGAAGACAAGATAAACCATACTTTAAAAAAAAAAAATTAAAACGATGTATTTTCTTTGAAGGGGAAAAAGTCATAGCCACAACGCTCTTTGAAATCCTGGTATCTGCACAACTATCTTAAGACAGACTTGGAAGCTTTGAATAATTAAGAATATCTCTTACTCCAAATTTTGCCTGTGACCACTGCCTCTTATTGCCATATGTTAAAATATTTACATCCGAAACGAATGCATAGAAGGTGAGAAAAGAACTGTGAAATTTCTCAAGCTTGTCATTTTTACAATTTAGAAAATGCTCAACTCCCTGGAGTTCAGTTCTGTACGAGAACAGCAGTCACTGCCCTTCCCTACGCGCCGACGCTCCGCGCTGACAGACAGCAGAGGTGGTGTCTCATCCTGCCCTGCAGAGGCCATGACTAGAGCAGCAACATCTGGTTTCCATTTTGTCCTTTAATCTAAAAATAAAGATTTGAGACACATGCCAAGCCCAATCCCTGAAAACCAAAATAACTACACAGGAATCAAACAAAAAAATATAAATAAACCTGCAGATCCACAGCAATAAAACCAAATTCCTTTTTAGTTACATACAATCCAACATCTCGGCACAGTCAGTAAATAAGGGAACTGAAGGCTCTCGCCAAAAACAACTACACATGACTCTGAAGAGTCTGTGTGTTGGTGCTGCCTTGAAATGATAGCTCTTTCTCACAAGCCCTCAAAAATAGGCATTTCCTGCAGAAGTCATTCCTTATCAATGGTGACGAGAGGCCAGTGGATATATCCTGCTAAGTTGCACTACTCTGGGTCCTATCAACCCCAAAATTCAGTGTACTGTATGAGACACGCCTTTCCAGAAAGTCTGAAACACAAAAACAAAGCCCAACCCTCGTAACTCAGAATAAACGCCTTTTTCTCA
This sequence comes from Calidris pugnax, assembly GCF_001431845.1. NCBI lineage: Eukaryota > Metazoa > Chordata > Aves > Charadriiformes > Scolopacidae > Calidris > Calidris pugnax. The sequence continues at coordinate 3,006,295 of NW_015090898.1, forward strand.
GAGTTTGGCTGAACCTCCGAGATAAGAATGACATATTTTCAGAACTGGCTGAAAGACTGTTGAGTCCAGCAGACTCAAACAGTAAGTTCACAAATAAACGGAGAACGTAAGCACAGAACAAGGTTCACACTTGTTTGTTTTCTGAAGTTTTTCAGGGGGGGCAGGAGAGGGGGAGGAAAAACAAAACAAAACAAGCCTGTCCTTCTACAGTAGCTGTCTTATTTTCACCTTTGCAATCAAAACTTGATATTCCTCCTAAGGGGCTTCCATTGTACACACAACAGAAGCAGCTTTTTATCTCTGTGATTCAGGACAGACAGGACCCCCCCTCAACACAGAGCATCGCCTGGGCAGTCTGTGCTGGGGGGGCTCTGAGGGGCAGTCAGGGTGAACGAATTACACACCAAGACCTCAAAACACACTGCTGTATTGCAGAAACGCTACTCATTACATCAATTTCTTTCATTTATTTGATTTCCAAAAAAAACCCAGTGCTAACAGTCTGGATGTCATCAATTGTAGCAAAGTGATAAAGCGTGAAAGCCACGCAACCAGAGCTAAATCTAAATATTCTCTGTTCGGGAGCCACAGCAACTCTGCTAACGCTGCTGTTTGTAGCAACCATTCTGTACCTTTGAATTCCCAAATAAACAAATAATTCATTATTCCATTTACCCTGGAACTATTTCTTAACCAAGAACCGATACCTTTGGATCTCAAAGCACAGCCGTTCAGTAGCACGGACTAAGTTGTCATTCTTAGGAATTCATTATTCCATTTATCCTGGAACTATTCGATACCTTTGGATCTCAAAGCACACTCAACAGCCATTCAGTAGCACGGACTAAGTTGTCATTCTTAGAGGGCTACCAAAATCATTCGCCACATGACGATGAGACACAAATATAGATCCATCTGAACTTGAACTCCGAAGAGCCACACTTCAAGTCAGATGACTCCTGGGCAACATCAGTTGGCTTTCAACAGCTTGCTTTTATAAATCGCAGGCTGCACGGGTTTTGTTTTATTGATAAAGTGCCCTCAGCAGCCATGAAATTAGACAACACAAACAGCACCCTGTTGATGATTTTCACATACTTACACAACTTCGTTTTAATTGAGAAGGAAGCAGTTAACCCAGGTTCTACACAATTGGTTTTACAAAACTGGGAAAAGGGAAAATCCAGACCCAGGCTACTAAGTTTGCTCTGTGAACTGCACAGACCAAATTCATTACTAATATCTGTTACAATAAATTCCCACAAGGTGATGATTTTCAGATGCATCTTGCTCAGTGAAATGTCTATTTTCACATTTTAGAGCGTGTTTTTTTTAACCTCAAGCTCCTTCACTTCTGCCAGAATTCACCAAGAGCCAAAATACATTTAAAAACATCAAAAGGTCAGATCACTGCACAGCTAAACATGACTGCTACTGCTCAGCTGAATCAATTTAAGGAAAGATCTCATAACTCCACATCTGCTGAGGAAACAGCACTTCTGAAGAAGCACGTTAACACCTTCAGTCCATAAAGAGCTATTTTGCTAGCAATCAAAGTGGCAGAGAAGGCCAAAGTTTTCAGAGGGAAAAGACACTTTTGTAAGATGTTTGGCAGCCCTGGAAACCCACACCGATCCTTCTGCTGTTCATAAGTACTTATCTCTTGGAATTTTCATGAGGGAAACCAAAATGCAAACGTGGAAGAGTTAAAGCAAAGCATGTGTGGATTTACATACTTATCAACGTACAAGGTGACATGGCAGAACACTTCAACCTCTTGTAAAATAACTTTCTTGATTAAAACATGAGCCGAGAATATTAAGATAGGAGTTCTGATGCTGCCTACCAAGTTGTGCATTGAACACAACACCACACCATTTTCATGCTTAGTAAAAGCAATAATGTTAATAAGCTACTACAAAGCATCAACATCTCACTCTTCTTATTTAGTCTCTACAGAGAGATACCCAACTCCTTGGTAGTTCTTGCTGCCACACAACA
>NW_015090898.1:3009448-3010558 GCF_001431845.1 Calidris pugnax
CATCCCTTAGCCAAAACCTTTGAGTTTCGTCGCCCGTTCCTCGTCCCTCTCCCCCCACCCTCCCCACAGGGTGTCTCCCGCCGCCCCGCCTCAGAACAAAGCGCTGGGGAAGAGGCTCCGTGAGGAGAAAAACCCGCCGGGCCCTGGGGCGGTGGGCGCGGGGGGAACGGGCCGGGGCGGGCTGAGGGAGGCGGTTTCCAGCCGGACGCTTTTGTACAGCTGGACGGCGCCATGGCGGCTGCCGCGGCCTGAGGGGAGAAATACTCACATTAGATCTTCCAAGGGAAGGAAGTCCCGAGGGGCTGTGTTCTTCATTTGTAGGCTCTTGGTACCTGATCTGATCTATCCTCATATAGGAGTCATACAATCCATCTCCAAACCTGGCTGGAAATGCCCCATACACAAACCAGTTAGTCACAACAATTCACGTTGACACAGAGAGAGATAAACGCTGAAATGTATCTCACTTGGCACATTTTCGCCTGTAAGATCATCAGTGCTCATTCGTTTATGAAACGATCTTTAGAATTTAGCTACCACTACATTTTAATACCACAACAGAGTGCAAAGCTCTTGGGAAATGTTACTTTGTGATACTTTTAATTTAGAGCTTCCCCTTTTTTAATCAACTTTTGCTCTGCAAGTATATCCTTAAGAGCCATTAACCAGCATACTCCCCGTTTTCCCTTAAGTCGGATAATCCCGAACTGGCCCCACTGAGAACAGACAACGAGCACACACTTAAAGACTTGATAGGACTATCCTTTAAAGTAGGTTATCCCATAAAAATGATATGTGGGAATTACAGTTGGCAGATTTGCTGTAAGGGGAAGGAAAAACACCCCAAAGGGCGGGCTCGGTTCGCCCCCAAACTGTTGGTAAATGCTGCTGAAGAACTCAAAATGGCAAGATTTAAGGCGACCGGCTCCTCTCCGGGGCTCGGCCGTTTGGCGAAGGGGATAAACCAAGTGGGGAGCGGGGCCAGAGGGGCTCCCAGGGGCTCCCCGGCCACCCCGGCCCGGCCCTCCCCGAGGCCGCGGGACCCCCGCCGGAGCTCCCCCCCACCCGGGAGGGCCCGGCGGCCGCCTCAACCCTCTCCCGCCCGGCCCG
>NW_015090898.1:3010777-3046956 GCF_001431845.1 Calidris pugnax
GAACAAAGCGCTGGGGAAGAGGCTCCGTGAGGAGAAAAACCCGCCGGGCCCTGGGGCGGTGGGCGCGGGGGGAACGGGCCGGGGCGGGCTGAGGGAGGCGGTTTCCAGCCGGACGCTTTTGTACAGCTGGACGGCGCCATGGCGGCTGCCGCGGCCTGAGGGGAGGGAGAGCGGCGGCGGCGGCGGCGGCGGCCGGGGCGCGGGCCCGCCATGTTCTCCAGGGCGTTCCGGGTGAGATCCAACACCGCCATCAAGGGGTCCGATCGGTGAGTGCCGGGCCGGGGACCCCCGCCGCGCCGAGGAGGGGGATCGGCCCAGTCCCGCCTGGGATTCCCTCGGCCGGGAATCGGTCCCGGTGCCCCGCGGGAGGCGGCCGGAGCGGCGGTTCGGCCCGGCGGCGGCGGCTTGTCCTCCTTAGAGACCCGGGCCGGGGGTAGGCAGGGACCTGCGGCCGCTTTCGCCTTGCTTTGGTGGTAAACATGGACATTTTAAATACAGAGTGCGCTTTTCAAATTAAACAAGACTTTACTGAATTGTCCCATCGAGGCCTGGCTCACCCTTCCTTCTGTGCTCGCCTCATGATGCTCGGATGACTTGCCCATCTCTCAGATCCACTTGCCACCGCTGTGAATGACCCCAAAACCCCCCTTGTGCCGGTCACCACGTCTTAAACATCAGTTAAACCTGGGGAGAGGGAAATCTGGCTGCACCCCTGTTCCTGCCCGCCAGATTTGTAACGAAATCACTGCAAAACAGGGACAAAGAGGGCAACAGCAGCTGTAAGCAGACTTTTAAGGAAGGACGTGGACATAGTTGGACTTTTGCCAGTATTATTCTGGCAGGCAGATTTCTCATTTATAAACTCGGACACAAACGCTTCAAATTATCTTCTGTGAAAAAACAGGAATCTCATGAGCAGCCAACAAAATAGTGACGACTGATCTAGGGATTATTTTGAGGGATGGCCCAGACAGCTTTGTAACACACTTGTGATTTTTATCATTACAGGAGGAAACTACGAGCTGATGTTGCAGCAGCTTTTCCTAACCTTAGTGCTGAACAATTGTCTGAGTTTATTCCAAACAAGGAAGAGCTTAATGTCATCAAAATATACTCGCACAAGGGGGAGGCCATCACTGTTTACATGAATAACAGGAACCCAATACTGTTTGAAATTGAGAAGGCTCTGTATCCAACAGGTATGAGGAGTGGACTAGAATAGTCCTTTTTATTTACTGGGCATCCGCCTTTCCCCAAAAGATTCCCTTGTGTCCATCTTAAGTACTTACCCTATCACTATATTATCCGTACACTCCATAACCTTTAGTGCCTTTATTCTACCAACACCTTTGTGAAATCAGTGGCATTTCTGGATTCTTTCCGCAAAAAGGAAATTGAGGTTAAAACCAAGGAAACAAGTCTTTTAGCCATAGTTTAGCATCTTAGCCCCTCTTCTCTTTTTTGTCCACTGCACGGTGTAATTCCAAGAGGCATGATGTCCACCTTCCAGGCAGCCCTGGAAGTAGGCAATGAATTGCTCTCATACTCTATGCTTTTATTTTTCCCATACCCACCAATTCTTCCCTATTGGGGTAGCATTTTAGCTCAAAGCGTCCTTGATTTAAGGAAAATAATGTAAACACTTGTCTATATCCTTTATAATAATTCACAAGAGCTTGAATTAACTAGTAGTTTATTTTTCTCCATCACATCTACTAATTATTGTAGGATTGTTCTGACTTCAGGGTTTTTGGTTACCTGAGGAACAGGAGAGTGTTTAGTTGTGGTTCATTTTGTCCTGCTTAAAGATGGGCAGAAGCAGCAGCTGGAGAAGTTTTTAATGATGCATCTTTAAATTTCTGTTCTGTTTTGGGACAGTGTACACCCTGTGGGTCTACCCGGATCTGCTCCCTGCTTTTACAACATGGCCCCCTGTGCTACAGAAACTAGCAGGAGGAGCAGGTAAGAGAACCAGGACTTTGTCACATTGTGTTACAAAAAGGAGTTGCCTTCGGGGCTTTTTTTGATGTTGTCTTTCCCAGTGGCAAAAATGGACCTGAAACAAACGAAAAGCAAACAAGTATAAAGAACAATTACTCACAGAGTAATTCATAGTGGTGTGGTAAAAAGGTACGTAGATAAGCTGTAAAAAAGTTTGTGGATGAAACAAAGTAGATGTAGCTGTTTAAATGCAGTTAACATGTTCCATGTGGGAATCTCAGATTTGGAAATACCATCTCGGGGTGGTCAGCAGCTCTGAACTGGGACACAGAACTGCCTGTGTCATTCATCTGTCTTTTTTGTAACTCCTTGAGCAGCTGAGTTCCTTTGCTGCCACCCCGCTTCGTGTCAGGTCAGAGATGAACTGGCTTATCCTATGGGTAAGAAGTGAGTTTATATTGGAATGTAGAGTTGTAATCACTGTCGAGTAAATTGTGCAGCTGAGGTTGGATTCAAATTCCTGGGTTACTGGCTCTACCACCTAATTATGGATCAAGACTAACAAGAAAGGAGTCTTAGTTTCTGGAACCTGCTTTGGATGCAGTTCAGACTCGCGAGAATCAGGGCTTTATAAACTTTAAATTGCAGAACTGCTCAACCAGAAAAAGATTAAATTGCATCTGCTGTGGCCTTAGTCTGTAAATGGAAGTGTACGTGTAGGGAGAGATGTCTTTTTTCCATTACATGGTATCTGAAGTATAACTCAAGTCCCTCTGTTTACTTTATTTGCTTTTGGGGAAATAAAGTGCTTGAACGTGTATCTGTGATTGATAGGCACTGGAGCAAGCCTTGCTGCTGACTTGTAGCGACCTAGTTTCTGGGGGAAAAAAAAGAGTCTCCCTAATGGGGGAAGGAGGTGGATGAAAGAGGGCTGCAGGTCATTCATCTCCCGTGGCAACAAGGCTACCTCTGGGTAGAATCCAAAGATAAGAAGCTGGCCACTGAGACAATAGCCAACAAAGGCAACAAAGGCAGAGAGGAGAGGTAGGACCACATCTCAGAAAGGAAGGCACAAGACTGTCCAGAGGGAGGGAAGGAGCAGGTTTAGGTTACAAAGAGGAGAAGCAAGGCAGTGCTGTTCATGATGTCTGTTGTGTGAATTGAAGTGTCTACTCTCTGCCCTGGTTATTTACCCAATACACACGTGGTACTTACCTTGTCACGTGGAGGTCTTTATGTGATTTTTGTCCTCAGAGACATGGAGCCTTGGTTGCAGTGGCAGAGCTCATTCTAGATTTGCTGAAAATAGTTGTGACAGTGAAATGGGAGGAAAAAATGTTGTTGGCTTCTTCAGCATACACGTTAAATCTATAATGCTGAGGAAAAAAGTGAGATGCCTTCAAAAGCAAACCATGGAACACGGGTCAGGCCAGGAGACTGCAAGCTCTAGACGATTATAGCTGCGATGAGGGAGAGCAGATGCTCTTTGCATAATTTGGTGATGACGTGGTGCCATATGTGGAGCATGAAAAACTGTTCTTCAGTGACGTGCCAGTCGATTCACCCCAGGTATGGGAAGCAGAAGGAAGCACACAACAAGGTGTGCTGTGTCTGTGCAGATGGCAAGGAGCTGCTGCCTCGTGCTGAGGAGAGTTCACAGCAGAGTGCAGCTATTGTGCCAGATCAGGAGGGTTGGGCCAGCAGTAACTAATTTTAGGCAATTCACTTTTCAGCCAGAGAGCTGCTGGGATAACCTGCCCTTGGGACAGGGAAGAGTAAATGGAATTTCCAGACACATCTTCTTTCTCTGTCTATGTCATTAATGAAGAGTGATGCTCTCTAGGCTGGGAGCCTATACCTTTCTGTTAAAAACAGTACTCCCTGTGGGCCTGACAGGGCAAGGGGATGAGCGTGCTTAGATCTCCTGCAGTTTTTTGGGATGTGCCCAGCACCCTTGTGAATCAGATCCTTTACTCCATAGGGTGGGAGCAAGAAGTGCTGCCGTAGGAGAAACAGAGAATCATGTTGAATCTGGCATGTGCTCAGCTCTGAGCAGGCTTGTGTTTTTGCTGAGTAACAGGAGGGATGGGGGTGGAGGTGCTGGGGGCTGAGTCTTTCATTGAGAAAAGGATGTGCTTTATTCCTTTCCTTCAGATCTGATGCTGCCAGGAGTTGTGGTGCCATCTTCTGGCTTTCCTCAAGTGGAGCGGGGCACGCTCTGTGCTGTCACCCTCTTGGGAAACAGGTACAGAGGATTCTTTATTCATACCTTTTCTTAGAAACTAAAAATGAAAGGAAGCTGGTTTTTTTTACAGGAAGACTCTGGGGGGGTTGAAGAAATAAAACCAGAATCGTTCTCATGCATTTGATGCACTGTGGACCCAACCAATGGAAAATACAGCAGAAAAAGAACCCACTTCAGTTTCTGGGTTAGGCTATGTTTGAGCTTGGGTGGACAGCTCTACACATTAGTTTTTTTGGACCTGTGGGGGCACAACTGGTAGGTTGGTTTTGAAACAGAGTAATTTTTTTAACAAAAGATAGTATTCTGCACAGTTGTCTTTTTGTCTGTGAGGAAGTTCAGAACGAGGGAGCAGTGCTAAAGCTGTTGGTTTCCCCCCTGCTCACTGCTGGTCTCTTTTGGCACTGTGTACACTTCTTGTACTCCATTAAGGCAAAGAATGTGTCACTACAGAACGTTCACTTCGGTGTCACAGCTCACACATCCTTGGGATTCTTTGGAAGAATTTACATAATACCAGAAAGATGGGACAAAACCAGAAAATCCCTACATACTTTAGAAAAAACAAACCAAATGGGTTGTAGAGAACTAGGACACTGTTAAAGAAATTGAGTATATCATAATGGCACAGTCTTTGTCCAAGGAGCAGAGTGTGTTTGTGTAATACCAGAAAGATGGGACAAAACCAGAAAATACCTACATACTTTAGAAAAAACAAACCAAATGGGTTGTAGAGAACTAGGACACTGTTAAAGAAATTGAGTATATCATAATGGCACAGTCTTTGTCCAAGGAGCAGAGTGTGTTTGTCCTGCTGAAATATTCCCTTCTTTTCCCAGAGCTCCAGTAGCAGTGGCAGTTGCCACCATGGCCACCGCGGAGATGCTGGCTGCTGGAATGAAAGGGAAGGGCTTTGCGGTGCTGCACACTTACCTGGATCACCTCTGGTGGGTACAGTGCCAAGTCTCTTCTGTTTACTAAAACCAATATCTGTGCCCCAGTAAGATTAATCTGTCAGTTCAACATACTGAATTATTTGGTTACAGTTTAGATTTGACCATTATTAATGTTTCAGCTACATATTTTTGATGACTGCGCTTTTCTGACAGAAGCAGGTGTCTGTCCTGACATCTGTCCATTATATACATACTGGAAATGGATATATAAAATTATTCACTTGATTAATTTCCTTCAACCTGAGTGTACTTATTATAAAAATGAAGCTAGAACATCCCTGTTACTCTGAGCTTAGAAAATCTTACTGTTCTTTGAATCATCTTGATCATTTGAACTTTGAATCATTTTTGCTTAAAAATGGTTAAACTGTGCCAGTCTCCACCAAATGAATGAGTGCTCTGTGTTTGGATTCAACTCATCTGCTCGGTTTTAAATTAAGATTCATGTGGGGAACATAGAGTTTATGGAGGAAGATGCATCATATAACCATTATTAATGTTTCAGCTACATGTTTTTGATGACTGCGCTTTTCCAACAGAAGCAGGTGTCTGTCCTGACATCTGTCCATTATATACATACTGGAAATGGATATATAAAATTATTCACTTGATTAATTTCCTTCAACCTGAGTGTACTTATTATAAAAATGAAGCTAGAACATCCCTGTTACTCTGAGCTTAGAAAATCTTACTGTTCTTTGAATCATCTTGATCATTTGAACTTTGAATCATTTTTGCTTAAAAATGGTTAAACTGTGCCAGTCTCCACCAAATGAATGAGTGCTCTGTGTTTGGATTCAACTCATCTGCTCGGTTTTAAATTAAGATTCATGTGGGGAACATAGAGTTTATGGAGGAAGATGCATTAAAAATAAATTTTATAGTCCTAAGGATGCAGAAAAAGACCCCTGCAACTGCCAGTGCCTTTTATCAGGGTGACATTTGCTCATTGTCCTGTTGGCTTCGAAGCAGTAAACAGAAAGCTATGTTATGCTTTTTCTTCCTTTTATAGGGAATATGGTGACAAATCTTATCCTCCTACCTTAGCTCCCTTGGTAACAGATTCTGCTGAAAAGGAGAGTGCTGAAGATGAGGAAGAGCCGGAGGGGAACGAGCCTCTCAGCAGCTTCTCCACTGAGCCATTGCAGCACGTGGACGTTGGTGGTTTGAGCCTGAAGGAGGGAGACTCTTGTGCAATATCGATGGGAAAGGAGGAGCCCCATGAGAACAGAGCTGCAGAAACAGCTGAAGATGCCACCACGGAGGTTCAGCAGGAAGCTGAGGACAGTAGGACTCCACAAGGTATCTTTGCACACAAATGAAACCAAACTGTGCCCCTTTGGTTTGCTGAAGCCTCTACCCACCCTGTGTGTTCCAGACAGTTCTGTGTGCTCTGAAGGACAGTCTGAAAGAAGAGACTACTTATATTTTACTTGTCCTTTCTTTCCCTGCAGAGCAAATGGATGCATTATTTAACCAGTGTTTTTTTCATGCCTTAAAATGCAAAGTAAAGAAGTCGGATCTCCCTCTGCTCACCAGCACATTTCTCCGCAGCCATATGTTCTCATGCTGGTACGTGGTAAGAAGAAGACTCTCTTTGGATTTGCATGTTGGGTTTTTGGCTTTAAAACTGTGGAGATCCGGTGCGGTATTTAAGATGAAGATTTTGACGCAAAAGTAAAATTCAGTCCTTATCTAAGGTTATCTAAGACTATGCTCACTTCTTACTGCAAATACTTTGATGTAAGGACTGTGCAGACCCAGATAGGCACTGGGTAGCTAAATTAAATTGGCTGGCATTTGTTCCACGGCTGCTTAGTCACTTAAATGGCTGTTTGCCTACCCACAGGAACCTCAGTGCTAGTTCCACTCATGATGTTCTATTTGTTAGCTTGTTTGAAGTAATTCTTTCTCTGTGTGATTTGTATTTTTTGCTGTTAAGAAACTTCTAGCATAAGTAGCAAGATGTAAGAAAAACGAAGGGTGACTTATAACTAAAGAACTTTTAAAAAAATCCATTTATAGCCCTGCTGGTCAACAACTGGACATAAAGAAATCAAGCTATAAGAAGGTGAGATTTTTTGTTGGGTTGGTTTTTTTTTTTGCATTAATTGAAATAAGGAATGGAAGGAGAGAAAAAATTTGAAGTAAAAATTGTTCAAGCATAAGACAAATAGACAAAAAACCCCGAGAAGCTGTTCTTAAAAGCCAAGTTCTTTTTCTCAACTCTCTGCTCCTGTGGGGTCCGGGGAGAAAAGAAATTGTCCCAAAAGCATGAGCATTGATGTGCTTTGAATGCAGGTAGTGCTACCTGCTGCTGTGTGCTGCGATAGCTATTGAAGGGTTCTGGTCTTGTGGGACAGTGCAGTTACTTGCAAGAAGAGGCCATTCTCTTTCTAAAGCTGCTAAGGAACAAAAATGAAGAGAAAATGAGACAATACTGTCCCCGTTGTGTAGATGACAAGCAAGACAATGTGCCTTGGCAGAGGCCACACAGTTGTCTGTGTGAGATGTTCTATGATTTGGCTAAGAACATCTCAGAGCAAAGAGATGGCAGACCTGAAAGAGGAACAACTGCTTTTACTCTGTTTTAGGGCCAGACAGAGGCACTCATGGCTCCTTAGCAATTGCTGTGCTTAGAGAAGCAGAGGTGTGGGTGGCATGCTGGTTTGTTTTTCTTAAAGATGTTTTTCTGATTTAGCAAGTAACTTAAGGGCAGTCAGAAACACGGGAACAGGAATTTAAAATGCTTGACTCCACATTTCTGATTGTTGCTTCCTTCAGTTCTCGAAGTTCCTGCAATGTATGCAGCAGCAGCAGATCTTACATGTGAAGGAGCTGAGCAAAGGTGTGGAGAGCATCGTGGAAGTGGACTGGAAACATCCAGAGTACGTGGAATATTGTAGTCTTTGCTAGAGTTGGCAGTCTCTGAAAGAAAGTGGAATCAGCTACTTCCAGCTCTATTACCTATACTCTGCTTGAGTTCCTGTTCTGAATAGCTGTAGCAGCCCTCATTTTCTAATCTTAATATGCTGTGGAGGGGTTTTATACCCCAATCAATTGCAATATTTTTGCAGTGTTAGTGACAAATTTCTGGCTTCCAGTGTGGATGCTAATAAAAGAGTTACAGCATTGAGCCTGTTGGCAGTCACTGAAAAGCACATTTCTCTGACAGTGTCTTGATAGTTTGCATGGGTTTCTTGGTGGTTGCTGGGGGAAGAGAGGCAAGAAGGTTTGAAACCCATCAGGCAGCTTTCCATCTATTTAACAGTGACTGGTTTATGCCCTTCCAGTTTAAGCAGTTCTCCCCCTCCCCATTCCATCTCTGCAGGGCTCATTGCTCAGCTTGAGGTGAACTCACCTGTCTCAACAGTAACTCCAGTAAAAAGGTGACACTGCTGCTAAAAAAATGCTCATGAAACTACAGTCTCAGAATGTAGAATGTCATAAAGGATCAAATCAAGCACTTTGCAAAACCAGAAGCCAAAGTTATAATCTCAAAAAAATGAAAAAAACCCAAAACATTTGCTGTGTTTTTCCGTACAAATATTGATTTGCACAAATACTTCTGTACTTTCAGTTACTTATTACCAGATTCCTCTATTGGTGTTTCTGTTATCTTTCCAATGATTAATAGTTACCTCACATTGAGAACATCCTCCTTGTTCCTGCTGCATATCGGCACATTTGCACTCTCATGGAATTTCCCAGTGGGCCTGAGGCTGCCTGGTGTATAACGTCTCCTTGGCAACTAATGGAGAGGAGAATATTTCAGTAGATATAAGCATATCTTCTCTTCTGCCTTTGGAAAGAACCAGGATTACTTTGACTTTCTGCATTAACTTTTCTTTCATTATACTTGGCCTTATCATCAGGAGACAGACACACTCCAGCTCAGTTTGTCAATTCTCTTACCTTCAAGCACAGAAAGTGCAGCTCTGCTCCATGAAACGAGACTCCAGCTCCTGCACTGAGCCAGTTCTTACCCCTCTCTTCCAGATCTTTTATCACTGTTCACTAAAGAATCATTTCAGTACATTTGTGGAGAGTGCAGTTGGGTTGTTTTTTTATAAATGTAATTCTAGGGATTCTGTGGAATGGGGCTGCATGCTTTGAATTATGGCAGTTGTCTCTAATTACAAGAGTCAAATATGCTTAGAACAGCAGGAGAGATTTTCTTTTTCCCCAACATACAGGGCTTCACTCAGAGTGAAAAGTGCCAAATCTATTATTTTATTAAAGCAGCTAATACTTCAAAATACTGTTCTTTCATCGTGTCCTTTAATCTGCAGACACAGGCCCCCACTGCAATGGGATGCATTTGGAGGAACTGGCATGTTATAAAACAGACCAGAAAGCTTTCTGCACGGCTCTGCTAACTTTTAGTGTCTCAATGAAATAGAAGTGATAAGTTTCAATCCCTTCCACTCACACCAAATCATTCTGTTTTCAGCATTAGAGCATTTGTGGTACCTGAAGGATTTTCTTCAGCCTCCGCTGCCCAAGAGAGCAAGAGTGAAGACAGAGAGCAAGCGTACCATGCTCCTGAAATCATTCCACTGTATGGGGTCTCAGCAAAAATGGTCCCACTCTTTCAGGAATCTGGACACAAGTAAGCACTAGAAAAGTACAAAAAAACCACTGGTACACAAAGAAAGAGACTAACAAACCCGTGCTGCTGCCATTCTGTTAGCCCTCATGGGGAGGGCCCTGAGATGCTGTCAGGAAAGGTGCTGGGCATCAAGAATCTATTTCTTGCTTCACAAAGGGAAGAAGGGTAAGAGGCTGTGACAACTGCATTCAGCAAGTATATCACTTCTCTCACAGCTAAGGAGGTGATAGCTCAAGTGTCAAAATTGGTACATTTTACTTGGTTGTCTTAATTTGCCATTGGATAAGGCATATTCTGCCCACCCACAGTGTGGTTTACTGAAAGGAGGACGCCCAGATAATTTAATTGAGCTGTTGCTACCAAATATAGTCAGGGTAGTTGCTGTCTTCTGTCTTAGTGACAGAACCCAACACCTAACTACTTATTACTTTAAGTTAAAAACGTTTCTTTCTCTGGAGAAAAGGCAGCATCCTCTCAAGCAGTGAGGTGAGAAACATCATCATCAACTACGTGAAGACTAATGAGTTGGTTGATGAAACAAACAAAAAGTAAGTAGAGGTGAAAGCGGTCCTTCCCTGCTTCCACAGGATATGCTGAAGTTAGAGGAAATATGTGTATTTTTTTTGCTTCTAATGCCTGTTTTTGTTTTTGTAGCTTTGTAAAGGTGAATGCTGTTCTGTGCGACTGCCTGTTAGATAAATCAGAACAAGATGAGATCTCAAACCTGAAATGGGATGACCTCTTGAGCAGGTGACTGTTTTCCCAGTGAGGTGTTTCTGTATTACACAGATTTCTTGCACCCAACTCAAAGCCACATGTTATTGGAGCTGCCTCCGTTGTAACTTCCTACTGATAACACAACAAAAAAATCTCCAGAGACCTTCACTTGAAGGATCTCTCATTCTTCACCATGTAACAAGCATCTGGCATTAACTGTTGTGGTTTTTTATTTACCTACTAGCCTCTTATCAGGGAAAGCATCCTAAACAAACAGTGCCTGCTTCTGTGTATTATCTGTACGTACAGATTTATAAAGCCATCCCTTGCAGTAGGTAGATGAGAACACCATTTTTAGGCCATGGCAATACAACTTCTGCATTTACAACCCAACCCACCTTTTGGATCCAGGAGGCCTGATTATCTGGCACAAGACCACTGTTTCCATGTACTGAAAAACTCTGCCTCAATGTCCCCAATGTCTTACTTGCCTTGAGCTTCTCAATCACCAGCACTTCTGAGGCACCTCCAGCTGGTTCCTTTATTTCTGGAGCCAGGTTTGCTCATGGGACAGTAACGCAGTCTGTGGTGAATTTTAAACAAGCTGCTTCACGGATCTGTGAACAATACAACTCAACAATAGCTTACAGACAAAATTAAAGAAGGTTTTCCTCTGGTAAAATTTAAAAAAAAAAATACCAGAACAATCTAAGATATAATTTTTGCAAGTCAGTGGACTAGCTTTCTAGCTTTTCATTAGTCCCTGTCTTTAAATAACAGCTAGGATGCAAATCTTCGCATAAGCTCATCACATATTATCTTCTTAAGATACAAATTCTTCTCACACATAGAATCTTGGCTTTCATGTAGTCACAAAAACCTGCGAGAGGCTGAAAAGCATCGTTAACACCAGCTTTGCTGTATATGGACTAATTGGATGTATTGATTTCATTCAGGTGCCTTGAACGACTGCAACCCTTACACCAGGTGACGTTCTTTGGACAAGAGCCTGTTGTGAGGAAAGGAAACATTGAGCCCATCGACATAACTGTAGCACAGAGATCATCAAATAAGAAGGTAAAAAAAGAACTAAAATTATGGCGTTTCAGCCATATTGGTTTGAGCCCAGATTCTGAGAGCAGCTTTAGAGATTTTTCTGGGATGAAGGAGACATGACTTGCCAGCTCATTTTTCTGGGATGAAGGAGACATGACTTGCTGATACCTACACCAGTGATGTTTGCAGTAATCCTTAAAACCTGCAGGTGACAATTATCAAGAACCTTGAGCTGTACGGTCTAGACCCACAGTGCGTGGCCAATGTTCTGCAACAGAAAGTACAAGCCAGTGCCACCATCACCCCCGTGCCAGGAACAAAAGACAGAGTTCAGGTCCAGATCCAAGGCAACCAAGTCCATCACCTGGCCAAGATGCTGTTGGGTAAGTCTGTTCTGGAACCGGGTGGGACTTGGTAGAGCAAGACACAGATTTTCATTCTTGAGCTGTGAATATTTACCTGAAGTGAACTCTTGGTTATGTTGCAGAAGAATATCAGCTACCTCGGAAATACATTCAAGGCCTTGAGAAGGCACCAAAGCTTGGCCGGAAGAAGTAGGAGAAAAATCTACTGTAAGAATTGCTCAGATTTCATTATTTATAGATGTGTTCTGCCATCAAATCAAGGATAATGTACAGGCCCTGTTAATTCAAAAATGAGTCCTGGATGTTTACAATGTCTAGGATTCACCCAAATAATAATATTACTCCAGCTGTTCGTTTTTCATAAAAATAAAAATCTGAATAAACCCCTTTAGCATTATCCTTTTTCCATATATTTTCTAGACATTCCTAATGAATGGTGCACTGGTTTCCTGGCAGAAATAGCTTTTGCCTAGTTTAATATTATTGTTTTGCATCCTTTAGCAAAAGCTGGGTGATGGAACCCCCACTGAAATGTAAGAGAAGTACATTTCAACACATTGTCCTGGTGCAGTCCAGCCTGTTGTGCCACAGATTGTGCATGACAGAAGTAAAACCCATTTGGTTTTGTATTTTATCCTTTTCAACATTTCCAGATATTCATATCAGGCATTTCATCACTGAAAATGAACTCTATTAGCTGGATTTAAATGGTTTAAAATGTATGTATATATATGTATATAAAGAATATAATGTATGACATTCACTGTAATTTATCATGGTTAGCAGTTCTGTCAAAGCAAGCTAAAATATTAAAAGAAGATTAATGGAAGACTTTGCTCAGGTTTCACAGGGGTAGATGTTCTTTACCTCTTTAGCTGAAACTTAAACACTTTACAGTAGGGTTAAGAAATTTAAATTCACTTCTAGGAGGGATTCCTGTATTTTCTCTTTAGACTAAATACATGAAAGTTCCAGAGGAGGGCGCCAGAAAAAGAAGTCAAAGAGATTTCTTTAATTACCGACAGTTTTATTATCGTTGTCTTTTACACTGTCTGCGTATGAACAAGTAGTTTCAGAACCTTCAAAAAAGCCGGAAGTGAGACATTTTTTAAAAATGCCATAGAATTACTAGGGAGTAATAAAAATAAATTACAGCATTGCAAAAATGCATTTCACTTTGCCATAGAAGCTTTACTATTCCATTCTATACACATTATTTTACATGTTTTACAATAGACATGAAAAATAAAATTCACACAACCTAGGCAAGACAATATTTGAACCAAAGGCACTGCCAACAGTATTTTGCGCTTAAGGAAGGGGCTGATCTTTCTATCCTCGACACAGCTCAACCAACCATTGAGAATTTGAGTTTCAAGATCTACCAAAGTCTTCCACCGCCCCCACTCTTGAAAAACCAAAAAAGAAAGCCCTCCCTTTTCGCAGGAGGTTTTTCAGCAGCATTCACGGGAATTGCATAAAAGCCATGCCTTCTACCAAATGTCAAAGACATGCTGGGTTCCAGGGGAGGAGAGGGTGATGGTCACCAGAACTCTAGTAGAAAACAACAACAACAGCAGAAAAGAAATCTTTACAACTTTTAGCTGGCAGGATAAGGGATTTAAAAACCAAGCGTCTGGCTCTTCTCTGAACCAACAGCAGTTTTTACAGTGTTCTTCCCCTTGACTGAACAGAAGTATTTATACAGTGCTTCCAAGACTCCAAGCACGAGATAAACGTTACTTAAATTACTTCACAAGTGCATGGTGAAGTAATAAGTATTCTTGTAAATGGACAAACAGCCCCAGAGCGTGGAAATTGCTGCTCTATTTGGGCTGGTGCCACGTTAAAGGTCCTCTGGGTGTGGGGTACAAGGCGGCTGGAGGCCCTTCCACCAAAGCCTTCTCCACCACTGAGACAGGAGCTGTGACAGCCTGCAGAAAGGGGCATTTCTACAAACCGAGGGGCTTTAAGTGATGCAGTTGCTCTCTTAAGGTTTATAAACAAACATACTCAAGTATAAATCTGGAAAAAAATAAAAATCCCAAGCAGTCACCTTCAAGGAGGAAACAAAACAGCTCCTTGTCCCCCCACAGATGAAAGCCGCCTCATTGCAACAGAGCTTTGGGTACTTGTGGGGACAGGACTGAGAAGGCCTTGTGGCAAAAGCCCCTTCCCAATTTCCACCTTTAGCCCCAAATGCAAAGTTTTCACACTTAAGGGGGAAAAAAAAAAGGCACTGAGGTAAATTTTGGACTCTCCCACATCGTCTCTATGGTAACTGTGACCCCATAACCTGTTGCCTCCCCTCTCGCCCCACACTGGTGGGGGCCCAGCGGCCTACAGCGAGCTGAGGGACACTCCTTCATCGGGTCACTGTGAAACCCTTCCACGTGCTCCGTCTGAATCCGAATATTGTGAATATTCCATGCTATCTTTACTCTTTGTTGCGGTGTAAACAGCAGGAAGACTGGACCTGGCTGTGCTCGGGACCAAGCACGGAGTAAACATGGCCCCAGGGGGATCATGGCGGCTGCTTGGAGTTATGGCAGGAACCGACGCTCCAGCTCAAGGATTTTTATCAAGGATGCGCAGTGTGTGCATCGGGAACAGCGGGAGCCCTGAGAGAGGGGGAGAGAGACTTCCCAGCCCCACGTAGGGAGCGAAACCTCCCCGGCCACGCAGGCAGAGCACCGAGGGCGAGAGGGGAGGAGGAGACGCCATGTACAGAGTGACAGAGAAGGTGGCATGGCAGGGACAGGATGGTGGGGGAGCAGCACGAGGAGAGTTAGTGAGAGGAGGCACAGCGTGAGGGGGACACCTGAGCCTTGGGTCCCCTTCTCTCCCAGCGCTAAGGCTCCCTGTGCTCCTGGTGCCACATCCACACCCTGGCCCCAGTCTCAGCTCCCCTCCCTTGGGGCCAGACTTGTTTGTAGCTCAGAGTGGGTTTGATTTGTGAAAGGGGGTTTTGAGCTTTCCTGGCTCAGTCTGTTGGATATGTATTGCTAAACGTTCGGTATCGAACCATTGGCCCATGCCCCAACCACCATCTTTACGCATTTAAACATAGGTCCCAATTCCTACTGAGTACAAAACTGGTAAAACACCGGCTATCTTAGCTGAGCACCAGGGGTAGTTGCTTTAATTCACATCTGTCCTCAAAACTGCAGGTTACCTAGAATCAAAATGGATGACTTTTCCTGAAATTAATATTACCAAGTTTCAATAACACTTACTGACAGACTGTTTGGGTGTTGCAGCTGCCGGGGTGTCACGACTTGACCCTTCCCTGGCTCTCTCAGCCCTGAACGAGTCCGTCCGACATCGGCTACGGCTGCAACACCCCCACGGTTTGGTGCAACCACCTCCTCCACTGAACCTGCCGCTTCCTGCGCCCTAATTAACAAAACGAGGACTCGGCCACGTGGGGGGAGCGTGAACGGCAAGTGTTACCCTGCTCACAACAGATGATGATGCTCCTGTTGGGGTTTAACACTCGGCATTTTCCACAGGGCTCCTCCATCGGATGGTGGAGCTGAAAAGCAAAGCAGCAGCTGCGTTTGGTTTTAAATCTGTGGCCGTCAACAAACAGGTTTCCCTGTTCTTTGACTGGCTCCGGTCCTGGAATAAGAGGTTTTAGAAGAAGGAAATGCTCTATGTTCGTTTTATGGGTGCTGGGAGCCAGTCCTTAATGGAAGGATGAAAAGGGAAAGTGACTACTATAAGGTGTCCTGAGAAGTGTCTTTTCATTTTAAAAACAGTATCTAGCTTAGTCTGGTGCCCGGTGCCTCCCGAGGGGCTATCCCGGCTTGCCTCTGGCTTCTTTCAGGGTCTGTTGCAGTCTCTGTTTAAACTTCTCGTATTTCCTCTGCACCTGCTGGATTTTGTCCTTCTCCTCTTTGTCCAGTATCATCAAGAAGTTCTGTAGCTCTGGGATGGAGAACGCGTCCCACTGCAGAAACAGCAGAAACAGAGGAAAGTAAGCACAAACAGTTCACCTTGTTGCTTTTGTGTTGTTTTTCATTCCCCCTGAATCTGTAAAGAGGAACAATAAAAGACGTTTAGACATGTATCTGATCTCCAGGCAGCTTAATCTCACAGCCTCACGTTGTGAGAGCTGGGATAATGGGCTACAGCATAAAGGACCATCCCAGCCCTGAGCCCCTGAGACCATAGATTTAATAGAAATCATCTTTACTCAGGTGAATTAAAGCTCCTGCTGCAAGAGATGGCAGAGCTCCCTAGGGAATGGAAATATATACAGAAATAATTGACGCAGCATTCGCTCCCACTTCCCTTTATGAAGCCGGGGTGGGGGGGAGGTCCCAGCAGGAGCCAGTTCTCTTTATTTTATTGCAAAGTTACCAAAACTGTTTGGAGCTTCAGCAAAGCTCTTGGCACGGGGTGGCAGCAGCCTGGCTGCTCCGGCTGTCACCTCCACCGCTCTTTATTTTACTGCAAAGTTACCAAAACTGTTGGAGCTTCAGCAAAGCTCTTGGCACGGGGTGGCAGCAGCCTGGCTGCTCCGGCTGTCACCTCCACCGCAGGGCCAAGGGTGACAACTGCTGTCACTTAATGACTGCTGCCCTGTGCCTGCTCAGCAGCACTGTGGGGAGACGGTGTCCCCACCACCACAGCCCCACTCCTTGGGTGACACAGCCCAGCCCAGCCACCCCACGGGGGGAAGAATCCCACGAGACATGGCAGCTCCCAGCATTGGCCTTTGTCATGGTGGGGAACATGATTGCAGCTAAAAACTTGGCTGCAAATTTATTACCCGAGTGTCCCCGGCTTCTGCTTAAATTATGGGACTGCTTATAACAGCGTTTAGCTAATCTAATTATGGAGGATTAACTCTGGGGTGGCATTGCTTGGTTCTGTAAACAGATTATGGGTTGGCCATCAAAACTGGCCTCAGCATTTTCACAGCTCAAGTTTTTTTTTTTTAAATCAACATAATTTAGGAGCAATAAATTCACAGAGTTTAGGATTTTTTGTCAGTTTTTTGTTTGTTTTTAAGTAAGGTACAAGCAGTCAGAATCCCACAGGACCTGGCAGATCCCAGCGTTGGCCTTCGTCATGGTGGGGAGCGTGATTGCAGCCAGAAACTTGGCTGCAAATTTATTACCTGAGTGTCCCCGGCTTCTGCTTAAATTAGGGGACTGCTTATAACAGCGTTTAGCTAATCTAATTATGGAGGATTAACTCTGGGGTGGCATTGCTTGGTTCTGTAAACAGATTATGGGTTGGCCATCAAAACTGGCCTCAGCATTTTCACAGCTCAAGTTTTTTTTTTTTAAATCAACATAATTTAGGAGCAATAAATTCACAGAGTTTAGGATTTTTTGTCAGTTTTTTGTTTGTTTTTAAGTAAGGTACAAGCAGTCCATTCAGTTGATAATTCATCTGGAGAAAAAACTGGTGTCACAATGCTCGACAGTGGTAACGTTCATGTGAAAACCAAGGGAAAGAGTCACCGACGTACCTCAACTTCCCCCGTTTCGACTGGAGAAAAACTGGTGTCACAATGCTCGACGACACTGGTAACATTCATGTGAAAACCAAGGGAAAGAGTCACCGCTAATTATGGAGGATTAACTCTGGGGTGGCGTTGCTTGGTTCTGTAAACAGATTATGGGTTGGCCATCAAAACTGGCCTCAGCATTTTCACAGCTCAAGTTTTTTTTTTAAATCAACATAATTCAAGAGCAATAAATTACACAGAGTTTAGGGGGTTTTGTTGGGTTTTTGTTTGTTTGTTTTTAAGTAAGGTACAAGCAGTCCATTCAGTTGATAATTCAACTGGAGAAAAACTGGTGTCACAATGCTCGACGACACTGGTAACATTCATGTGAAAACCAAGGGAAAGAGTCACCGACGTACCTCAACTTCCCCCGTTTCGTTTTCCTTCAGCACGAAGCTGAGCACGTCGGTGTCGGGGCCCGCCAGCAGCCGGAGGTACAGGGGGTACTCGGTGAGAGGGAGCTTCTGGAAGAGCACTGCAAGGGACAGCAGAGGTCCACAGTCAGCCCGTGGCTGCCAGGGTGGAGGAAAGCTCAGGAGCTCAAATGGAGCACATAAAAGCAGTTTGTGCTGCTCAGGATCACAGCGGAAGCAGCTGAGTCTCTAACACACATCCATAACGATCTCTGTTAGGTCTTAGGTGGCTTCAGCCCCCTTTTGAAAAGCAGTAATTCCCCATTAGCTTAAGCAGCATCACCTCCTGGGGAGGTCAGGCCATTTATTCATTTATATCCAGTTTTAAACTGAAAGAGGGGAGATGGAGATGAGAGATTAGGAAGAACTTGTTTGGTGTGAGGGTGGTGAGAGCCTGGCCCAGGTTGCCCAGAGAAGCTGTGGCTGCCCCATCCCTGGAGGGGTTCAAGGCCAGGTTGGAGGGGGCTTGGAGCAACCTGGTCTGGTGGGAGGTGTCCCTGCCCAGGGCAGGGGGTGGCACTGGGTGGGCTTTAAGGTCCCTTCTAACCCAAACCATTCTCTAATTCTGTGACTTTTAGGCACTGCCTGCCTGACACACCACTGACTCCTAGAAGAACCCTTGGGGTATGTTTCTCCAACACAAAACGGTAAAACTGATCAGCTGCAGGAAAGCTGGTGGGTCCCAGGGCATGAACTCACCTTGCCCATCCTTCCGCATCTCCTTGAAAAGTGCAAACTTCTGCGGGTTATCCACCACC
This sequence comes from Calidris pugnax, assembly GCF_001431845.1. Taxonomy (NCBI): domain Eukaryota; kingdom Metazoa; phylum Chordata; class Aves; order Charadriiformes; family Scolopacidae; genus Calidris; species Calidris pugnax. Next base: position 3,029,362 of record NW_015090898.1, read on the forward strand.
ATGAACTTCTTGAGGAGCCCCTGGATCACCTCGCTTACTGTGGTTGTGCTGCTGATGTGGAGCTGCTTGATGGCATCCAGCGGCAGGTAGAAGGAGGTTCTCTTGTCCGTCATGTCGGCCAGGTTCACCTCCTTGAGGGCATCGTAGATGGACTGCGGCCGGATCCCCGCTGGCACCGTCACGGGCCGGCGCAGTTTCAAATGCACTTTAATGAAACCCGTGTACGTCCCATCGTCGTTCTAAAGCAAAGGAGAGGGGGGGTCAGGCTCCAGGGAGCCTTTTCCAGTCCTGGCCCCCAGTACGAGGGGCTTTCTGGTCACTGGCACTGCAGCCTGCGGGGTGGCTGCAGGAGTTTCCACCCCGCGGTACCGCGAGGAGTCTGAGGGTTTCTTATTAATCACATAAAAAGTAACCAGTCATTTCGGGTTAGTCAGTACTGATTTTCTCCTGTTCCTTCCACTGGGTAATGACTCATCCCTTCCTCGCGTCTGTGCGATCTCCTCTTATTGAAACCCAACACTGCTACAAGTCACTTATGGAAACCATTACATGTAATTTGTAGTTGCACTTACGTGAGGATTTGAAGCCTCGGGGACGGTCTCTACACAAGATCTCCCAACTCTATTCCTCACGTTTTATTCCCTGCTTATGGGATTCTCATAGCGCCACGTCATAATAAATCATTCAAGATCAGCCCTTCTCATGATGGGTCCCTCGCCCTACCCTCACCTCTACAAAAATGCAGAAGTCAAGAGAAGAGCCTGGCTCCGTATGGTCCATCCATGGGTGCCACTGGGAACAAGCCGAGGGATCCCGCTCAGGAGCTGGGAGCACTGGTCTCTGGTCCCACCCAAGGGCCACCACCAGCAGCTGGGCCCAGCCGAGTCCCAGCACTGCAGCGGGTCTCAAGATTATGTTTTCCTAAGCTTCAGACACAATAACTCAAGAGTAAACATTTGGGTCCCAAATGACTCCTTGAAGTCAAGGGGTGATAAAAATCAACCGGGAAGAAATTCCAGCAGAAATCACTGTGCAGCCTTCACAAAGGAAATTATTGTAAGATCTACTCTTTTAAATAAACTTCAGGTTTGTTTTCAGCTGTCAGCAAGCACCAGGCAGTCAGGCGGCTGCTCTTCTTGGAAGATCTACAGTTCAATTATTTCACCCTTTAAGAAGCTTTTCCCCTGCTCTCTGTAAGATCCCGTGAAGTTTGTACCTTTGTGATATTCCAGTTTGTAAAGGAGTTATTTCCTTGTCTTCTCACCACGTCTCATCAAAGCTTTACTTACGGGTGGTGACAAGCCAAGTTTGCAATCAAAGCTCCAACATACACAACATCCACTGTGGTTCTCAGCCCTCTGCTCAAACAAGCCTGGCAGGGGCAGAGGAGAAAAGCCTCTCTTTCTAGAAAGGCTTTGTGTTTCCAAATCCACTTTGCGTTTCTAAATACACTTTGTCTTTCTGAATCCACTTTGCGTTTCTAAATCCCCTCTGCACCAGCTGCTGAACTGCAGCCTCGCAGCCCGCCCTCCGCCTGACTCATCCCCGGAGGAACAACGTGGGCTCATCTATTTGTGGCAACTCATTCACAGCACATGGCTGGCCGGAGATTACCGTGCCAGTGCTCCCAGTTTGAGAGGGGAAGGAGGCAGGGGAGGGTTATCTCAAGTGTCAGCGACTAAGGCTAAGGAAATCCAAGAGAAAAAGCAGATTGGGCAACGCAGACAAAGAAATCTCAGCAGCCACAAGCCCTCTTGCCTTGGAGATGCTTTCTGAGAGCCTGGCTCAGCTCAGAGCCCAGGGAAACCAGGCTGAGCCCTTCCATGTATTAGGAAAATATTGCCCAGTACGTACCAGCTTCATCAACAGGCAGTTTGTAACTTTTGCATTGTATTTTTCAATTTTCTGCTTGATCTCCTGGACAGTCGGAGGCTCGGGTTTTTCTTCTTCTACTGTTTGTGTTACATTCTGAAATGAGAAGAGATGTGTTTTAGCTGTTGTACGTGTTGGGTAACACCACATCTGTGCAGCTCAGCTCGTGCTTGGGAAATGCAGGAGCAAAGAGGCCACGCAGACCCTGAGCTCATGGTAACAGCGATGGCACAGGTGGAGATGGACCCTACAGCCGAGAGGCCAAATGTGCAGGATGCCACGTCCCTGCCCCAAACCACCCCTGTGCACCAGTGACAGCCAGTGGAGGGAAACACAAACCCCACCAGTCAGTGGGACACTGAGGCACAGAGCAGTAAAGCCGTCCCAGTACAAACCAGGGCAAAGAATCCAGCTTCTAAAATCCGCTTTCAAAAAATGCCACCTGCACCTGCTGAGCAGTTCTTTGCGTCTTGCATCGCCATGGAAAAATCACATCCTATTTTTAGTACCTGTGGCTCTGCCTACCCGAGCCAGGCACCCCCTTGAAAACACGGGGTGCTCCTCAACCAGCTTCCAGCAGGTTCAACCAGGCAGCACCTGAAGTTAAATCTCTGCTGGATTACTCCTCCTTAGCTTTGGAAATTATAGCTCAGAGCAGCAAAAAAAAAAAATAAAAATAAATAAATCATGCAAGGTGGCTGCATGACTAATAAATCACTCGCTAATAAATCAGACAAGACATCCAGGCCATGTCAGAAACCCTTCAGCACGGGCTGGCTGGGAGGACATCGGCTGCTGCTTCTCACTCAGGTTTGGGGGAAATTTCCTCTTGGGAGGCAAAGGGACAGACTCTGCGTAGGGGGGTTCTACCTGCAGGTCACGCGTGGAAATGTCACTAATGAATAATGGGAAAACATGATCCAGTCGTGGAGAGGCAGCTCCCAAATGCAACCCAGGGCTGAGAGCAGTTTAGAAGAAAGACAATGAATGGGTCTGGAGAAAGTGCCAGAGCAGAGCCCAGAGCTCCAGCAGTGAGGGACGAGCCGATTTGGGAGGGGAGCAGAGTCCAAGAGGATGCTGCTGTGGGGTCAGAGAAGCTGCAAGACCTGTGCTAGGGGGAAGCAGGACCACAGTGCCAATTACAGGCCATCTGGAAGGGAAAAAGCAAGGTGAGAGCAAGAACAGTGTCAGGGGAGTCAGGAGGGAGACCAAAGAGACATCGGGAACACAGAGCTGCAGATGGTTTTTGCAGAGAAGGTTTGTAGCAGCCTCAAGTGAGAGCCCAAGCCCCGCTCCCACCTCCCATCTGCCCCAGTACCGCGGCACCGGCTGGGAAGGCCACGGACACCCTGGAAACCCAAGAGCAGGATGCGACCCTCCACCATCACACTCGGCATGATGGCACAGCCCAGACACTGCAGGAACACAAGAACCAGTGAGCTCTTCCCAAAACCTGCTGGAAGGCAGGTCCAACAGCAGCATGCAAGAAGCCTCAATGACTTTATTGCCACAAGACCACTGGAAACTCCCTACACGAGGCTCATCTTGTGCATCAAGGTTTGACACCACTTTGGCCCGGGGTGACCCAAAGCAGAAGGGCTTTCCATCCAGCCAGGAGAGCAGGTCTCCTCTACAGCACAGCCTTCAGCATCCCAAAATCTGGACCCGCTGCAAATGAGCCTGCGTGTGCCTTGGACGATGCTCAGTGGGCCGGATCTCCCAGCGCAGCGCTCTGCTGCCTTTCCATAACTCCCCCCCTTCCCCGGAGACAGGCTGGGAATACATTTCTCCAGCGCTCCCAGATTTTGTGTGGGCTTGCTCAGAAGGCAGCATTAGCAGAGAGCAGAAAGCGTGAAGGGATGTGCTATCAAGGCCGGTACAGAAAGCAAGCTGTAACCTCTGTGAAGGAAAAAAAAGGGGGGAAAAAAAAGCAATTTTGGGAGCAAAGCTTGTCTCTTCCCAGGCAGCCAGGCAGTACATGAGAGCAGGATGCAGCAAGCTGTAAATAAGCCAATATCACCCCAGGCTACTCATGATATTTCTTTTAGGAGGAGAATCAAGCACAGGACAAAGTGAAATCCTGGTTGCAATCTGGCAAGACAGCTAGAGCCCTGGGATTTGAGAGCCCCACATTCATTCACGATATTCCCAAGAAAGAGAGTTCACAATTTCTGCTTGAGACAGGCAAACAGTGTGAGACCTCCTGAAATGCAGGTCTTGGAGCCCAATGGAGGAACACTGACACTGCATTACAGTCTCCTCCTTGTTCAGACCCTTAAAAAAATAAAAGCAAAGCTTTCCTGAGATATTCAACAATGGCACATAGACATCCACTTATCATAATGGCAATTTCAACTCCCTAATTTATCAAAATCCTCAGGCACATGCTTCACTGCAGTCTATTCACCGCAATAGCTCTTACACGGCCACACACAGGTGCTGGGCTGGCGTGAGAGTCTTTAAAAATAATGCCAAGGGTAGAGATGTTCTAAAGTAGCATTGAGGAAAAGAAAAAATGAAAAAAAACAACAAACTTCCCTTTAAGTTAACGGAAGAAGAGCTCTCAGAAACCCTCCACTTCCTCACGTCCCCCATGTGACGGCGCTGGGGGGGGGCGGCAGCGCATCTGTGCCTGTCCCCAGGGAAGAGAGAGGTCTCCAGCCAGGGAGACCCCTGGAACCGTCCCCTCCTGCACCTGGCAGCGCATCTGCGCCTGTCCCCAGGGAAGAGAGAGGTCTCCAGCCAGGGAGACCCCTGGAACCATCCCCTCCTGCACCCAAAGGGACCCCAGGCTGTGGGGCAGAGCTGGGGTGGTGAGACCCATGTGCCATCCTTCATTCCTGGCACAGAGCAGCACCCACCCAGACACGCACGGCAGAGACAGAGCAGCTCAGTCTGTCCCTGTCACTGCAACCTGCTCCTCTCCAGCAGGACAAGTCCTTCCCCTCTTGTGATGCTTCCAGCTGCAGAAAACACGCACGTGCCAGCAATTAAGAGCTCTCTGAGCAGCTCCCAGCGCTGATGCTGCCTGGTTTCCATGGAGGATGCACGGTGCACCCAGGAGGGCAGCAGCCTGGAACGGTGCCGGTCCCCAGGGAGTCACGGAAGGCTCGGGGCAGATGCTAATTGCTCTGTGCTCCAGGGAACCTAAATCACTGGCAGCAGGAGGAGCAGGAAGACTGACTCAGGAACATGGTGTTGGTGGCACCACGTCACCAGTCTCACCCCGTGTCCCCACACAACTCCACCAACGAACCCCTGCAGCCATCCCTGCCAGGACACCCAAAGCTGCCCGGCTGCAGAGACCCAAAATCCCACTCCCAGGAGCCAGAATGGGACAGACCCTGCCAGGGCACCCAAAAGCTTGGCTGCAGAGACCCAATCCCACTCCCAGGAGCCAGAATGGGACAGTGCCTGGGACACGCTGCCCTGGCAGGGGAGGCAGTTTGCCCCCCTCACCTGCTGCCCCCACCCTGGCAGCACCAGGGAAGGCAGGAGGCCACTCAGCTCCCACCTGAACAAAGGTTTTCCCAAATCACTGCCTTCCTCTGCCCATCCTGCAGCTTCCTGATGCTCAGACCTTGGTCTGGGAAAACATATTAGGAAAGAAAGCTGCCCGTGATTTATTTATTTACCACGTCTATTTGTTTTGTCTAACCCAATGTTATGGTTTGAAGAACTCACAACAGTTTATTGTTGTTTAGACAACTGTTCTATCCCTGACGACCCTTCCCCACCCAGGAAGGGAAATTGGGGGGAAAAAAAAACACTAACAATTTACATGATCTTGTGGCCACAGCTACAGGTAACAGGTTGTTCTCTCCTCTTTCACGTGCAATTGTCATTGAAAAAGAAACCCTGCATTATGACAATTTGACAAACACAGGTTGTAACGGCCTTATTATGTTCTCTTCGGGTTATTTTGTAAGTCATCTCGCACCTGGTGTGGAATTAATTTGCTGTTATTAAGCTCCCAGTGTCAGTGACAGATGGTTTAACTGTTTCCACGGCAGCACAACTTAAGGTGTGCGGAGAGAAACCGACCTGCCCTGGAAAATAAAACCAGTGACCTCGCAGAGGGCTCCTGGCTCTTTCGGCAGCTTCGACCCGGCCGTGGGTTTGAAGCTGTGTCTCTGAAGCATCAGGTTGTGCGTGTGGCATAAAGCAGCGTGGGACTCCCAAACCCCTTGTCCCCTACACGTCAGCTGCGGCGCAAAAACCAAGCCAGAAGTTTCCACTTCCACAGCGTGAACGTCTCAGGGAGCTTGAGATGCAGCTCGGCCAGTTCTTAAAACCACTTCGATGTTAAAGGAAAGCTGCAACGTGTTAGGAGAGTCAGCTGGACCAATACTGCAACCAAACACTGCCAGAACTGCAAAAAGCTCTTCATTTCCAGCCCAGGAGCCATCCTCTGCCCCAGCATCCACCAGCTCACCTTCCTCCTGCACCCTCAGCCTCAAGGCAAAGCAAGTTTTAATCACCTCTTTCTAGGCAGCAATCCCACCGTGGGGCTGAGGAGCACAGCACACAGGACAATTCAACCCAAGGGACACTCTCCACACCCAAACCATCCGTCCCATGGGACCCAGGGCAGCACCACCCCAGCTCTGGCAGCTATCTAGGGCTGGGGGAGCCCTGCGGGACCACTGGGGCTCCAAGGGCTCACCCCACACCTCTTCTTGCTGTTCCTGGCAGCGATGCTCAGGCAGACCTATGCCACAAGCTCCCCAGTAGCCTCACCGCACCATCCCCAGCTCCCTGCACATCCCACGGTCAGAGATTCTGCTTTTCTCTTTTACAGACCAAAACCTGCCCACCAGCAGGACCCGAACCAGCCCAGCAGGACCCAAACCATGGCCCAGGGAAGGGTGGCCACGGCCTGGGGGGAGAAGAGCTGCTCCTTCCGTCATGTACGATTAGATCAGCTACTTCTTGCTCTTCACAAACCCACCCGGACCTCCGGTTTTGCAAAGTTTCTGGTGCAGAATATGCAATTCTGGCTGAAGGAAGAAAAACAGAAGCTATTAACCATAAACCGTTGCCACATTTCCTGTCGCACCGGGACAGGATGAAACAAGCTGCTAACAAAACAACAGCTCGGTAAACTCTGCCTGAGCCTCAACCCTGGCAGTCCCTGAGGGACCCACGGCTCTCCGGGCTGGAAACTGGGAGAACTTCAGACACCCTTGGGGATGGCTTGGCCACGTGGCAGCACACGGTGACATCTGTGTGCCAGCCTGAAAAACCAGCACGTTCCCATCGCCCCCATCCCTCCACACCCCCTGCAACTGGAAGGGAAGCGATGGTGAGACGGGGCTGCCAGGGTGCTCCCGCTCCCACCCTGCCAAAAATCTGGTGCAGAACATTGCATGGCCATGGATGCCGAGCTAAATCCACAAATGATGCATGCCAGCATCATTTAAATTCAGCAGTTTACTGTCCTCTATGAAACTGCCATAAAATAACTTGCAGCAGGATGTAGGCACCACGGGCTGCAGAGGACCGAGCCCGGGGCACCCACAGCAGCACAGCGAGGTGGACCTGTGTCCTCCCCCTGCCCATCAAAGCCTGGCCACGGTGGCCTGGGGCACCCACAGCAGCACGGCAAGGTGGACCTGTGTCCTCCCCCTGCCCATCACAGCCTGCTGCAGACGGGCTCCCCTTCCATAACCTACATTATTTCTCAACTGTAAGAAATATCAATTGTAAGAAAGGATTTGAGCCTCAGCTGGCACTTGGGCTAATGCTCGGCAGGATAAAAGCTGCCCAGAAGAAGTGCCTCGGGACGAGGCAGGCGGCTGTGACACACAATGCCCATGGCCCGGGGCTGGGTAGCCGTGGCCCCAGCGAGTTAGCCACACTGGCCTCCTCTTTGCAATCTACCACTCACCTAATGAGCCGTGAGCTGGCGACAGAGCTATTACGGGGGAGGTAAAAATCCCATGGGTCATCACAATTATGGGGACATACCCTCCAAGGAGCGATTCTAAGCCAAGAAAGGCAGTAACAAAGCCTCAGCGACAGATTTGTCTATTTATCGGTTTGCAAGGATGCCAGGAGAGACAGGCTCCAGCTGAAGAGTGTCCTTCCTACAGCCTTTCACCTTGGAGAAGTCAATCCCCAACTTAAAAACCTTTTTAAAGCAAGTGAAGGCAGCAGGTCCACACTGTGGCCGAGCTCTCCACTGGGAATAACAGCTCTAGGAGGGACAGTGCCTTCTCCCCACAGGTCCCCATCCCACCACAGCCCCAGCCAGCCCCGAGGAGTCAGCACACGGTTGGATGCACAGCTCAGGAGGTGGAAGACCAGCACCTCATGAACCATGGCTTTGGTAGCCATAAAATCAGACGCAGAATGGCACCCTAGGGAGAAAGGCTGAGCCTGCACTTCCATGGGACGCTGCTTGGAGCGAGTGCTGCTTCCCTGCAGCCACCAACCAGCCTCGGGGACACCATCCCTGTCCCTCACTCAGCTCTTCTCACCAGCTATTTAGTGAATGAATTTGAACAGCAGAACGGTGGAAATGGATTTGGCCCAACACCACCACATTCTTGGCAATGACTGTCTCATCTAGAGGCAGGAGCAGCCAAGTCCTCCCTGGCGTGCTCGGGCACAGGTCCATCCCATCGCCATTTACATCAGCGACGCTTGACAATTTGCATTCCCCAAAACTCAGCCCAAGCTCTCCCTTTGGCTCCCAGTTTCACATTGCATGAGTATTTCTAAGACCTCTTCTGGAGGGATTTTACGCCTCAGGGCATCCATCCTCAATTCTTCTGCTTAACACGGAAAGATTTGTCTTGAAACATCAGAAGACAAAGCCCAGAGGAGCTGCTGGCCGGGGAGCCACAGTCCAGAGGAGCATCACCAGCTCAAACCCTGTGATCACCATCACACCACAGCACGGAGGACTGGAGAGAAAAGCAAACACTCCAAATTTGAGGCAGAAACATGAGAACTGGCAGCTCAGAACCGTAAAGCCAGGTGCAGGAGGGAGCAGTGGGGCCGGGGCAGCACCTCACAGCCCAACCACGGCCACCAGGGAGCTGGGACATCTCTGCTCTCACACAGCTCTCCATCACTGCCAAACACCCGGTGCCTCCCCCACCACCACACACCCCCACGGTTCACAGCACTATGTGGGGAAAGGATCGACCGCTCGAGCGTGGACAGGCAGGGGGAAGAATCATACAACAGATCTGGGGAAAACAAACAAACAAACCAACCAAAACCAACCCAAAACAGCAAAAAAAACCCAAACCAAACAACATATTTCACTCCCTTTGAGAAATTCAAATAAGATGCTGCGGTTTACTTTGGAGTTCAGGGGAAAAGGCAAAAGACAGGAGAGCAGTGCATCTCTAGAGAAGGCGAGAAGGATTGCTGCTGCATTTCAGAGAGGTTAGAGGCAAGTGAAGATGGGCTCGGTGTTTTGATTGCCATGGAGATTTCACTTAGAAACCGTTTTTGCTGCCGCATCCCTGCTCAGCAGCAAGAGCTGAGCAGGTTCTCCCAGGGAGTCTCATCTCAGGGGGGTCTGGGCTGGACAGGACCCCACGGGTGCCCAACCACACCATCCTCTGTGCGCAGAGACCAGCCTGGTGAGACCCCGGCCCAGGTCAGGGAGGCTGGGTGGGTCAGAGGGATCTGCTGATCCTCAAGAGCAGACATTAGGGAACTGATCACAGCCTCGCAGGGCCAGGAGAAGCCCCTTTTCCCCAGGAGAGGTGCCCCAGGGTCACCCCCATGTCCCAGATCCCCTGCAGACTTGCCTCCCCTCTGGAAATCACTCAATGATCCAACAATCCTTTGGAGAACAGAGACAAGGGGCCAAGGACAGGACCTTGCACTGGTCCCTTGTCTCCAGCTCCTTCTATATCACACCCTTCACCGCACCAGGCAGAGGGATGCCCCTCTGCCCACCCGATGTAGGCAACATGAACATCTGCTGGTTACCTGCAACCCCCAAACAGCACAGATCTGCACCCAATGGCCAGCCAATCTGGGGACTAGGGGGCTTCTCCAAGGCTGGATAGGATCTTGGAGACCACCTCATCCAGCCCCTGCTTGGGTTTTTGAGCTCCTCCAGGGATGTAGCCCCCATCGCAGGCACCACCGCACCCTGCTGCCATGGAGGGCTCAAAGAGAGGGACAAAACAGGGATGGGGCCAAAACCACCACTGTGGTGTCCTCCGATTCCTGCCCAAGCCCATGAAACTCCCCGCTGGCTGCTCCCTCCATCACAGGAGACCCCCACAAGGTGGTCTCTGCTCCACGAAGCACCACCAGCACCTGGCAGCACAGCACCAGCACATCCCACCACGAGCACCACCACGATGCCACAGCTTCAGCAGAGGAGGTTTTTACCTGCTGGGTTCCTGCAGGGACCTCTGCTCCGGCACAGACCTGACCCCATCACCCCCACCCCTGGATCCTACCCCTGGGGGGATCCCACCCTGAGGGCCTGCATTCCAGCCCTCCTGTTTTCTATTCCTGTACAGAAACTTGCCCCTTTCTCCTCTAAGCTGGCTCTCCCAGCAGCCACTGATGCAGGATTTCTCTTGGAGTCCTGCAGAGTTTGAAGCAGCCAGGCTCCAGGCAGAAGCCACTGAAGCCGTTCAGCCGAAGAGTCAGGAAAATGCCAAGTAATAGATCTCTGGGGATGAGGTCACATCTGAGATCCAAAACGGCTCTTTGCTAATGAAGAGTGATTGCGCTGACGGTTCTGAAAATAAAAAGGAATTACAAAATTCCTAGAAAGAGGCTCTTCAGACTAATACAGTTATTTCAATCAGAAAAATCGTTTCTCTAATCACAGCGATCAAATTCCGCTCTTTATTTTTTTAAATGGCGGGAGGCCTGTCTGTCTCCTCCTGCCCCACGTACAACACGTTTCCTCTGGGATTGTTTTCAGAGTCTTTTAAGATTCTAAATTACCTGTATTTAGCTTATTCCTGCCCAGCATGTCAGGGGGCCAGCAGCTGCTGCACTGACCACATTGGGCATCCTGGGCTCGGGAATCATCCCTGGGCACTAAGGACGGACAAACATTGCAGTTCCCAAATGCACCCAGCAGGTTAACTCACTTTTGGGTCAAATAGGATGGTTTTTTGCACATGGTCACAAGCAGGTACTGTACTTGGTGGTAAAACACAATCCTTCTGCCACGTGCGGCTCCTGCACTGAGTGCAGTGGTGGAAATGTTCCACATTCAGTAATATTACTCAAGAGAAGATGCCAGGGAAGAAAGGGGGGACAGGGAGTGAAGCGAACCCCAAGGTATGGGGTTGTGCCTGTCTCCTGTCCCTCTGCTTTGCCGCCTGCTCCCCAGGGACATGCTCTCCTCCATACACCATCCAGCCTGGCCCTCACCAGACCACCACCTCCTCCTCCTCACCACAGTCCAGGGTCAGCTCCATCCAGAGCTGAGGTCCACCCTCATGCTCTGGCATGACCTGTGCCACCGACAACCCCACAGCATGCCACAAACCCCCCAAAAAACCTTACTGAGGTCCACCCTCATGCTCTCACACGGCCTGTGCCACACAACCCCACAGCATGCCACTAACCCCAAAAAACCTTCTCCCATCAGGCCTGAGGATGGTTTCCAACCCCATCTGGAGAAACCTGAGGACCCTCCTCCACCCACAGACCCATTACACAACATCATTTGCTTGAGCAGCAGATTTTGTGTATGTGGTTGTTGGGTTGTTTTTTGGTTTTTTTTTTCATGCACAGGAACCATTTCCTCCCCGTAACACCAAACCCCTGAAAGGCTCCATCTTCTCCAGCAGCTGTGAGATCTGTTGCCCACGCCGGCCACATCCAGGCGAGGAGCCGGGCGAAAAGGGGCAGCAGAAGCCCCCGAACCCTCTGCGAGGGAGAGCCCCCCACAAGCTTGACTACAATCAGGCTGATTTTGAAAGGTGGCTGAGGATCTGCAGTGCCCTGGCTCAAAGAGAACAGCGATAAACCAGTGCAAGAGGCGCTGCACCCCGCGCCAACGCCGCTCACGGCTCCTCCACAAATGAATCATCAAATGACATTTAAAAACCAGCAGTACGTGTCGGTTAATCATAGCGAGAGGGAGCTGCTGGCTAACAGGGAATATCCCCTGTTAAACCCCGGGGAGCATTTCTTCCAAAGAAATCAAAATAAAACTACCAGTGGATTTAAACTCTTCCCCCCAGACCAATACACCCCTCCCCACCAAAAAGGAGAAGCCCTCCCGACCCCCCCACGCCGCAGAAAGGTGAACCCCAAAGCTCCTGCTGGGGATTGCAGCTCAGCAGCCTCAGCCCTACAAACACAGCAGAGCCCACACAGGAGCGTCTCGGTGCTGGGGAATTTCTAAATTTTTTTATTTTTAAGTGACAAGCAGCTCCCCAGGGCCAGATCTCATCTCTCGGCTCTTGTTCCTGAGCAAAACCCCCCACTTCCGCAGCAGCGCCTTCGTGCCTTCTCCTTTTATGCTCAGTTCTGGTTGGGGCCCCAAAGTTTATGACAGGGATGATTGTTTTTTTTTAAAATAAACACCAAAAAAAAAAACCCAAAACCCCATGAAGCAGCCTTGTCAGTATTACTGATACAGAAACCTCACCCTGGGGTGAAGCACTGCCCAGCCAAGTGCTCTCTCCTTCTCCAAAAGGCAGACACATGCACCCAAGCACCCAGAAAAGGGCCAGATTCATCACTGCGTTAATAAGTTTGCAGATTAATTCAGTGCAGTAACTTTCCCCATCTCCCTATCCACCCGGCAGGTGCAATTTTTACCATCGGCGCATATTTTGCGAAGCCAAAACCACAGGTCCCTGTCTGGGAGCCTGACCCTGGGGATGGCAGGGCTGATGCCTGCACCACCGCCCCCCTAAAGCTGAAAAACCACATTTGGAGTCGGCTCCTCCACCGTGGATCCCCCCAAGGATGGGATGGGGGGCACAGCAAAAGGTTGAGACAAGGATGAGAAAAGGGAGCGGGCAGAGCCCCCCTCCCCACCAGCATCCCTGCCCTCCGCCGGCTGCGAGCTCATTTTGGCAGCACCTGCAGCCAAACGTGCAGAAACACAGACACCCCCCAACCCGTGGCCACCAACCCCCCCACCTCCCGGCTCAGCGCAGCCCCCTCTCACTAGTTTTTTAAGCCGTTACCTTGGCAGGGACCTTGCTCGGCGCGCTCCGGAAGAAAGAGGTTTTTGCCGTGAAAAAGCAATCCTCGAGGTCTTCATCCAAGCTACAGTACCCGCTGCTCATGCTGCTGCTGCCGATGGTCATCGAAGCCCGGCAGAGGCGAGAGGCCGAGGGTACAGGGGGGTGGCCGGGGGGTTCGGGGGGTCGGTGACCATCGGTGGTCCCCGCTCCGGCGTCCGGCTCTCACATCCTCGGCCACCCGGCGCTCATCTGCACCAGCTCCTTCTGCTCATCCTCCTCCGGAGCCAGCGGAGCTATTTCTCTTTAACAGGCAGCCGTGCCGGGTAACCCTTCCCTCTCCTCCTCCACCCGCCTCCCTGCGCAGCGGCGCTGGGGCAGCATGGAAGGGGACGAGCTGAGCTCGATCCCCCGCTCTACGACGGTGCCCGTGGTGGTGGCTCGTCACCCGCCGCCGGGTCCCCCGGGTGCCCGCACAGCATCGCCTCGCCGCCCCTTCCTGCGCCGGCCTCGCACCCCACAGCCCTCCCGCTTCCTCTTGCGACACGTCTCTATCTCTCTCTCTCGGGTTTGGGCTCCGGGTACCCCCACAGCACCTCCTCTGCCACCCAAAATACACAGCCATGGCAGGCTGGCTTCTCGCTCCTGCCCATCCTGGAGCCACGTTATCTGCTGTCTCAGGGAAGGAAGCCCAGGTTGGACCCAGCCTGACCGAAGGTGGTGGGGAAGGGGGGATGCCAGCAAGGATGTGGCCTCAGACCCTCCTTGGGGGTGTTGCAGCCCCCAGACATCACACTTGGGGAGGCAGCGGGTGCCCCTCTGCTCCACAGCTAATTTTAGAGCAGCAGGAGCGATTTCAGCAGCGCTGGCACCCGACTGAGGCAGCTCTGACTGCAGCCCAGCAAAATGCCGCTCAGCTCCTGGGTCCTGCTTGCAAGAACCACTCGCTCCAGACTGATTAAAATGCTGTGCTGGCCTCAGAAAGAGCCTCAGAGCCACGGCATCATCCCTGCTCCCCTGTCCCCCTGCAGAAACCCAGCACTGCCTCCTCCATCCCTCTCCCTTTGCCCCTCCAGAGCCACCATCATCCCCCCAATACCCTGCATTTTACCCAGCAGCCTTTAAAGCAGCTGTGACCTTCCTCCCCGGTGAAGATCACAGGTATTTCTGGAGAGAGGGGCTGGGGAAGGGCACTGCTCCCACAGGTTCTCATCCACCCTCAGCGGGGCTCCCATGAGGGTCCATGCATCCACAGGGATGCAGCACATCCACGGGGATGCAGCACATCCCGGCACAGGCTCTCCCCACCCACCTGGAAACCAGCGTGGACTCATGAATAAATTGAGGAGACAAAAAAAAAAAGCCTGACACACCATGTTAAAAGGACTCAGCTTCAGCAACATGGTATTAATGTACACACTAACAATTCTCCACCATATTTCAGTGAAGAAAACGGGAACAAGGCCTGAGAGTATCGTGCCACTGAATAAACCCATCCTACACCCACGCTTCAAGAACTTCACACAAGACCTGGCCAGCCCATCCAAGAAAGTTTAAAGAGTTGCAAGAGGTACCACAAAAGACAGGACGGACTAGAGGTAGAGGAAGGTTTCCGTGCCTGGGGCCAGCCTGGATCTGGAAAGGAAGGACTAGAAAGACGGTAGCTGCTGTGATGGAGAACTACAAAAGCACTGGAGATGTTCACATGAAAAGCGAGATCACAGGTATTTCTGGAGAGAGGGGCTGGGGAAGGGCACTGCTCCCACAGGTTCTCATCCACCCTCAGCGGGGCTCCCATGAGGGTCCGTGCATCCATGGGGATGCAGCACATCCGTGGGGATGCAGCACATCCCGGCGCAGGCTCTCCCCACCCACCTGGAAACCAGCGTGGACTCATGAATAAATTGAGGAGACCAAAAAAAAAAGCCTGACACACCATGTTAAAAAGGACTCAGCTTCAGCAACGCGGTATTAATGTACACACTAAAAATTCTCCACTGTATTTCAGTGAAGAAAACGGGAACAAGGCCTGAGAGTATCGTGCCACTGAATAAACCCATCCTACACCCACGCTTCAAGAACTTCACACAAGACCTGGCCAGCCCATCCAAGAAAGTTTAAAGAGTTGCAAGAGGTACCACAAAAGACAGGACGGACTAGAGGTAGAGGAAGGTTTCCGTGCCTGGGGCCAGCCTGGATCTGGAAAGGAAGGACTAGAAAGACGGTAGCTGCTGTGATGGAGAACTACAAAAGCACTGGAGATGTTCACATGAAAAGCGCAGCAAGTTTAACACCAAAAGGAGGATGGTTTTCCAAAAGGAGGCCGTGCATGATCAGATTTGCAGAACTCACCACTAGATATTCTGGAGGTGGATGTGCAGAGTCAGACTCACCAGAAAGAGCTCAATGACAGATATTAAAAATGATGGTTCAGACACAACCCCAAGGAGCACCCGTGGCACCGCTCGCAGGGAGGTCACAGCAGCAGCACAACCATCCTCACCACGAGGCTTCTGGTCCTGCAACACCCACCACCCGAGCAGAGAGAAGGTGCTGCCATGCCCCGACGGCCTTTTTAATGTTAATTCCTTCACATCCTTTCCAAGGCACAACTCTCATCATCATTAAGTGCTATTTTTACGCCGGGCATCGAGCAGCAGCCTTGGCTCTACTCCCCAGCTCAACTCCCCACAACAGGACCACCATCAAACCCTTCCCGCAAACTGGGGCTATTGCTTCCTCCTTCAGGTCACAGGGCTCCTTTGGTTGGTCCAAAAGCTCTCCAAGATCTTCGCGCAAACTACCATCCAGGCACAAAAAACCTCTTCCCCTCTTGATAGGCTGCAGATTGCGTTTCATACCCTTCCATCTGTATCTGCTCACTGAAGGACTTAAATTGTTACAGGCCTCTGAGAGCTCCGTACCCCACAGCCAGCAGCATCCCATGAATACCAACTGGGATGCCGATGTAAAGACGAGCAGGACACAACATCTGCATCCCAAAGAGGGAGGCAAGAATCCAAATGGCTTATTTACAAAGCAACTCGTAACAGTGCAAATAAATAAGGCATCCCCTTAGCAGCACGCGTTCTCCTGCCACGGCACAAACCTCCTCAGCTTCACAGGGCTATATTTAGAAGAGAAAAGAGGCTTAAATTGAACATGTGCCACACAGAAAGTGAACTTTGGGCTGATGAACGGCACAGGCATCGAGTTTTCACCAAAGCCTCAGCCCAGTGGGAAGGAATCCAAATGGCTTATTTACAAAGCAACTCGTAACAGTGCAAATAAATAAGGCATCCCCTTAGCAGCACGCGTTCTCCTGCCACGGCACAAACCTCCTCAGCTTCACAGGGCTATATTTAGAAGAGAAAAGAGGCTTAAAAACATGTGCCACACAGAAAGTGAACTTTGGGCTGATGAACAGCGAGTTTTCACCAAAGCCTCAGCCCAGTGGGAAGAGGGTGCCACCAGCTTTGCCGTGCCCCACGCTGGATCCGCTCCCACTGCTTTGCTCCATGGACTTCTCCAAGAAGCCTTGGCTTCTCCACTGCAGTCTACCTCTTGGGAGACCAGCTCCATAAAAAAAACAACCAAGCCAAAAAACCCCAATGCAATTTTGACGCGTTGGCTCAGCAGCAGCTCCAGTTAATGGTTACCAGCACCCAGCGAGTTTTCACCAAAGCCTCAGCCCAGTGGGAAGAGGGTGCCACCAGCTTTGCCGTGCCCCACGCTGGATCCGCTCCCACTGCTTTGCTCCATGGACTTCTCCAAGAAGCCTTGGCTTCTCCACTGCAGTCTACCTCTTGGGAGACCAGCTCCATAAAAAAAACAACCAAGCCAAAAAACCCCAATGCAATTTTGACGCGTTGGCTCAGCAGCAGCTCCAGTTAATGGTTACCAGCACAGCAGCCCCTGGAGAACCCACCCACCAGTGACCCACACCAGTTTGTGGGTGGGAAGTGCTCGACCAGACCAGGGACCAAACTCCTGGTGCTGCTGAGACCGGCCAAGGCTTCTGTCGGCGGAGGCTGGATTTCACCCAGGGAGGCTAATCTGGGACCCAAATGTAACGCACTCCTAAGTACTTTGCTGGATCAAAGCCCAAATTATTAATGCCTGGTATTACACGGTAACACTACTTAACTACGTGATATTTAAGTAGCTATTTCTCTGATGCTTCTAGTTTGCTTACATTTGATAATACTATTTAATGACTTCCAACTATGCCAGCTATTAATTAAAGTTTCTTGTGCTTTGAGTGAGCAATCCCCCTTCCCCCCCTCCCAGTGTATTCAGGCACCCTCTCAGGCTCTTTCCAGAATATTGACACTGTTTTCCCTCCATCCTTTTCAGGAGCAAAACCTTCTCAGCCAACCCCAGGAACGTGGCTGTGCACTCAGCTTTGTGGGTCCAGATCAAGTCAACTCAAAGATGATTTTTCTCTGATTATCTATTATCCACAAATAAGAACGGAGCTTTATTGCAGTGATTTACCCTTTTCACCCTCAAACCAGTCACCTCTTGCCCCCCCCCCCAGCCTCGCAGCCTTTCCCAGCCCAGGGAACGAGACTCCAGC
>NW_015090898.1:3047235-3049855 GCF_001431845.1 Calidris pugnax
TCCCCCCCCCCCATGTATTCAGGCACCCTCTCAGGCTCTTTCCAGAATATTGACACTGTTTTCCTTCCATCCTTCTTTTCAGCAGCAAAACCTTCTCGGCCAACCCCAGGAACGTGGCTGTGCACTCAGCTTTGTGGGTCCAGATCAAGTCAACTCAAAGATGATTTTTCTCTGATTATCTATTATCCACAAATAAGAACGGAGCTTTATTGCAGTGATTTACCCTTTTCACCCTCAAACCAGTCACCTCTTGCCCCCCCCCCAGCCTCGCAGCCTTTCCCAGCCCAGGTAACGAGACTCCAGCCAGGGCTTCGCTGTGCGGAGGGTCCAGAGGTGTGACCCCCGACCAGGACCTCGGGATGGGTTTATGGATTTCTGTTTGCTGCTGTAATTGGAGAGACTTTTGTTTCCTTGGCACAAAACGCCTCCCCCCTCCCCGGGATCACACCAGAGACGTGTCAGAGTGATGAATTGCCACGAAGCGCAGGCTCCGTGTTTATTATTAGGACCATCAATAACCCCCGGCTGGTGTTATCACCACGAAGAAGAAACAAGCCTTTCTAATTTTTCTAAAAAAAACCCAAAAAATCCCCAAGCTTTTCTCATGCTGCTGGGGGAAGCCCAGTGACATCCACAGGAGAGGTGAACACACACAAACCTGGCTTCACACCCGCATACAAACACCTCAAGGCTCAGTGGAAAACCCACTCTGAGTCCTTTTGTAATGCATAACTTATAGGATAAATCCCATCTAACTCCAGGTTCCCTCCTGACCATCTCCTGAGCAGCAACACCCCAGCCACGTGCCGGCACATCCCAGCTCTGCAGCCCTTGCACACCCGCATACAAACACCTCAAGGCTCAGTGGAAAACCCACTCTGAGTCCTTTTGTAATGCATAACTTATAGGATAAATCCCATCTAACTCCACGTTCCCTCCTGACCATCTCCTGAGCAGCAACACCCCAGCCACGTGCCGGCACATCCCAGCTCTGCAGCCCTTGCACAGCAAAGCACAGATGACACCCAAACTCCACCGCTGACTCCTCACGTTCCCTCAACAGAAACCCCACCTCTTCTTTGAAAAAAAATGAACATTTCCGATTTCACACGAGGGCATTAACATCCTCCACAAAGAGGAACATAATACTGATCCCAGCTCTGCAGCCCTTGCACAGCAAAGCACAGATGACACCCAAACTCCACCGCTGACTCCTCACGTTCCCTCAACAGAAACCCCACCTCTTCTTTGAAAAAAAATGAACATTTCCGATTTCACACGAGGGCATTAACATCCTCCACAAAGAGGAACATAATACTGGAGAGAACACAGTTTTATAAAAGCATATGGAGATTGAAGCAACTCTGTGCAAGTCAAATCCCCTTCAGCCAGGCTTCCAAGAGATGTTTGAAGCTCCCAGCATTAAGGATCTCACATCTCAACCTCCGTGGCACCATCCAGTCCTATTGTGCCCCGCAGCTCGTCCCGGCAGACACCCACAGCATCCCAGACACCACGGACCCTCGGGGGGATTAAGTGAACAGCTAAGCCTTCCGGAGCAGCCCTGGGGATTACTGCACACCCCTCGTACAGACAGAAGGGTCTCCATCCCCTGGGACTGCTGAAATTCTCAAATCAAGGCTATTAAATCAAAGACTGAGAGGGGATCTCATCGATGCTGAGCAATATCTAAAGGGCAGGTGGCAGAGGATGGGGTCAGAGTCTTTCAGTGGTGCCCAGTGACAGGGCAAGAGGAAATGGGCACAAATTGGAACATGGGAAATTCCATCTCAACATGAGGAGGAACTTCTTTCCTGTGAGGGTGGCAGAGCCCTGGAACAGGCTGCCCAGGGAGGGTGTGGGGTCTCCTTCTCTGGAGACATTCCAAACCCACCTGGATGCAGGTCCTGTCCGACCTGCTCTGGGTGACCCTGCTTTGGAAGGGGGATGGACAAGACGATCTCCAGAGGTCCCTGCCAACCCCTGATGTCCTGTGACACAGGCACCGGCTGAGTCTGCGGGACCAATGGACTCGGCTCTCTGACAACACCACCCTCCTTTAAAACCCTTCAGGGGCAAGAAACCAGGTCTCTGAAGGAGACCACCATCACCACGATGCTGTCACCCCCCCCCGTGGATCCCTCCCCACATCCTACCTGGCTGCAGGGTGACAGGAGGGTGCTCTCGGGCGAGAGCTGGCTCTGGCACTGGCCCAGCTGACGGCAGTCCAGCTGGATGAGGCTGTGACACTCCTGGTGGCACGTGTACCGGCAATCTGCACAGGAGAAACGAGAGCGTGAGGCACCCAAGAACCACAGCCAGCTGTTGGGGAGCAGCAGGGGAACCCCAGGAAGGGACCAGACTCCTCCTGGAGGGCAGATGGATGCTCAGACCGATGCTCGTGGGCACCAGCACAGTCAGAGCTGTCAGCCTGGCACACGTCCCTGTTTGGGGACACTCCTGCAGATGGGGACAGGTACCAGAATACCTCATCCAGAGCAAAAATTGCTCTCACACCCTCTGCCTGGGGAAATTTGCATTTCTTGCTGCAATGCTCCAAGCACAGGCAGTGTTCCTGCCTTGCATCCCGCTGCCTTTCCCCTGACCTGCTGGCACCTTA
>NW_015090898.1:3049865-3061257 GCF_001431845.1 Calidris pugnax
CGGGGAAATCTGCATTTCTTGCTGCTTTCCGGCACAGGCAGCGTTCCTGCCTTGCATCCCACTGCCTTTCCCCTGACCTGCTGGCACCTTAACATACAAAGCCAAGAATGTGCTGGAGTCCCACCAAACCCACCAGGAAGACTACTCCCCAGCGATGCTCCTTGGAGATGTCACCTGCCCAAAAGCTTGGCCACTTCATGAGGAAAGGACGCTTCATTTTCCAACATCAGGAGGGAAAAAACATCTTTGTATTAGACAGAAGTCAAAGGATTTCAGGTCGCTAAATGCTTCAAGGGCCAGTTACAGTGACTGAGGCACCAGACTCTGCCAAAAAGCCACCCCTGGCGAGGGTACAGACACGTCCCAGACCCCAGCAAAGGCTGTGACCTCCCATCCCCAGCGCAGATGCTGCCCAGGTGCAGCAAGGCATTTACGTGGGTTTTTTGGATGCTGACCCATCCTGCTGTAAGACATTAACTAATTTATGGTAGGAATTGCACAGAGGGCTCTGCAGGGCCCAGGTTTAACCTCTTCAGGCACAGGGTCCCCCTTGCCCATGGCCCATGGCTGCCACGGGGCAGCAGTTGGCACGGCCAGCACCATCTGCCAGACACAACCGATATCACAGATTCGTGGCCATCGCTCCCCCAGCCCTTTCCCTCAACACCCCGACTCCTCTACCACCCCCCGACTGCAGCTAACCACCTCCTTCCACTTTAATGGCCCTTCTGATCCTTTTAATTTTTAACTGTCGTGCAAACAGTGTTAAAATTGCTTTTTATACCACCTAAAATTCCAGAGCGGTCACCGACCTGAAAAAAAAAAAATATCCCAAAACCAAGGCAAGAGAGGTCACTCCATGGCAGAGGGGACTGAGTGCCCGTCCCTGGCACCCTGCTCCAACCTTGTATTTTAGATATCTTTTTCTTCTTCCTTTAGCATTTGGGTCATTGGGTTTGTATATCTGGGGCTTGCAGGAAAGCAAAGGAATATCCCGCGTTTTCCCTGGAAATAGGGATTTCTGCTCAGCTCTGCTGAATGCTCACGGGTGGGAATGTCTGAGAATGAATGAGAGGAGCTGAACGACCACTGGGAGCTGGTGCCTGAGGGGAGAAAACATCAATCTCCAGGGGAAACAGGGAAATCATTTATCATTTAACATTCATCTGGCATGAGCTGTCTATCATTCTCCTATTCCAAGTCAGTTGTCTCAAGTAAACCTGGGGGAAAGCAGGGAGAGTTGCCTTTTTTTTTTTTAATTAGAGATAAGCTGCACAGTTACACGGTAATTTAATGCATGACCTTTTGAGCAACTGGAACAGCCTTTTAATGGGGGGCATTCACCAAGCCTTTGCTGGAGGTGCCAATTTGAGGATGCTCCAGTTGCAGGTTCCCCCTCAGCATCTGGTGCCAGCAGAGAGTCCTTTCTGCCTGTTCGGTCCAGGATTTTCAGACCTTTTTCTACTCCCTCAGACCACAGACAGTCTAGGAGGGAAGGTTCCAGCATCTCCAGCGAAGGAGGTGCACGGTGAGAGGTCTGAAATGTGTAATACGGGCCACAGAAATTACAGTTCCCAAGCACACCTTCAGACCAGGCCCATCAGGGCCAGGCATCTCTTTACAGGATTAAAGTCTGACACCTCCTTAGTCACCGTCACCTATTAACAGACCTAATCACCCCGTATCCGGCAGGGAATACTAATTTTAGAAACCCAGCACAGCTTTAGGAAGCAGCCACGTGACAAGTTTGCCAAGAGGAGCAGGATGCCTCCACTTACGCTTGAAGATAATTTCCATTCGAGTCAAAAAAAGTAACACTTGGAAATGGAGTTTCTTTTAAAAAAAAAAGCGACACATCACTATGCTGTGAAAAACTTCGGTGGAAGGAATTTCCCTTTCTCCACAGATGAAGCTTCTCAGGGGGACAAAGATGGACAGGGTAAAACAGTCCAATGGAGATGCCCATTTAGATGCCTAAATACAGGGCTGGAGTCATCCTACCCATCCCCATCTCCCGAATTCCACAGATGGGGCATCTTTCGATCTGACTGCAATGAAGCCTCCAAATCTGCAGGTTGTGGTGAAAAAAGGAGAAGATGCAGGTCTGTGACCAGATCCTGGTCCCAGCGATG
Source organism: Calidris pugnax (assembly GCF_001431845.1). Taxonomy (NCBI): domain Eukaryota; kingdom Metazoa; phylum Chordata; class Aves; order Charadriiformes; family Scolopacidae; genus Calidris; species Calidris pugnax. The sequence goes on from NW_015090898.1 coordinate 3,051,998, forward strand.
ACAGAGGGTCCAGGAGCCTGAGCCCAGCAAGCACACGTGGCTTTCACCCAAAGAAAAACCTCCTGTAACCCCACGTGGGAGACCAGATATTACTGCCCTCAGAATTAGGATGAAAAGGGTCTAAAGCATCCCAACATCTCCCCTCTGATGCTCTTAAATTCTGATTTCTGGCCAAAGATTGTGGTTCCTGTAGTGATGCTGGCCTGCCAGCCCCAGCACGTGTGGGACCTCAGAGGAGCACTGGGAAGGAGGGGGGACCTCGAGAGGGCACAAGCTACAAAAAAAACCCTTATGTGATGTTAAAATGACTCATGAAATTGCAGGAGTTATCTTAAAGCTCAGGTTCCTGGTTTGGTGGGATCCTGGCATTCATTAAAAAAAAAAAGAAATACAAGGAAAAAAAAAAAAGAGCAAATCAGAAACACCCCCAACATCAGCAAAGTTAAGGAAAACCTTTGAAGACTGACCCAGGCGCCGTGGGAAGGCTCAGAGCTGGATGTGAAAGGGAAATAAAATGTCATGTGTTTTGAAGGCACTGAGACCCTGCAGGTGTTTGAGCTCCAAGGGGACACTGCTGAAGAAGGGAGATTTCTCCCCTTCGCCTTCCAGCCCTCAAGTCCCTCGGCCACCTCACACACACCTTCCAATGGTGGCCATGCTCGGGTTGGGTTTCACACGTCGTGCTGCTTCAGGGTGAGGGCTCGGTGGTGCCTCTGCCCTCGCTTGGAGGAGACACCCCACGTCACTCGGGGTGACCTCAGGGATGGCCACAGGATGTGGCCCCGCAACATCACAGGAGCTGTTGGCATCTCCTGCTGCCAGGAGGGGACAGGGCAGGACCTGTGGCATTGCCACCAGCTCCAGCACACACGGAGCCAGCGCAGGGAAGGGTCCTATGAAGTACTTTGATGTCCCCCAAGGCAATGACCCAGCCCCGTCCCTCCCTCAAGCCTGCAGCTCCCTCACTGGAGGTCTCAGCTGGTTTAGGTCAAAACCAGGTGGTTTGGGTTTAGTTTGCTTGCAAACACAGGTGGAACCCAAGAATGGTTTGCAGTTTGTTCAGAGTAGACAGGACCCCCCTGGTGACAGTGACCTCTCCGAGAGGTCCCTGTGCCATCACCAGACCCGGAGCACAAACCCAGCTGTCAGGCAGATGCTCTTGAGCTGTTGTTGACTAAAAGAGCAGTTTTTTCCTTTCAAGTGGCAGGTGGGGCAGCAGCAACACCCCGAGATACCTTATGCTGCCGTGCTCCCATGAGAGAGGGGCTGCAGAAGGAGCTGGAGCAGAAGTTGAAGCCACTTGGTGCCACCAGTGTGGTGGCAGGAGAGCGTGACAGCCCCAGTACCTGCCAGGCAGGATCCCATGTGGCCATGCATCACCAGCCCAGCTCTGCAGCACTGACAGGGCACCACCACAGGAATCCAATTACCCCTAATTAGCAGCGAAGAGCCCGCCTGCAGCAGCAAGAGCCAGCAAATACACCCAGACAACATCCATTTACACCATCACCTACCTCTAACCAGCAAGACCTCCCTGCTCGGCCTCCTCAGCAGCCGGAGTCTCTCAGACCAGGACTTGGACTTGGGAAAATGCCTGAATATTTTGCGAATTCTCTTTGTGACAAGCCCAAAGCAAGCGGCCGCCCCCGCTTTCCCGTCTGCCATCCCCACGGGGAGGGGATCGATGGCTTCCCGGGCAGGGGGGGAGGCAGCTCTTCAGCCCCCAACGCTGCCGGGATGCAACCTGCATCGGTGCCAGCTCCGTCTGCTTCCACGAGAGAGGCCTTTCCTCCCACGGAGATAAAGCATCGACACTGTCCATTTACAACCCGCTGCCATTTGAGGGGTTTATTTATTTAATTTTTTTTCAGGCAATGAGGCACCACGCCGCTCAGGGCTCGTGCATCTCTGGGCTCGTCTTGTTAGCCATGGAAAACTTTCTATTTCTGGGGCTTTTTGCTTGATAAGATAAAACAACCCAACAGAAGAGATTAGCAAGAGAAAGCGCAGGACCCGGCCGCGCGCTGGGAGGGCTCTTTCCAATCCCTTCTCTTGACTTTGTGGCTTTTCCCCTGCAGCCTCCTAAAGTTTAAGGAAAATACGTCCCCGTTGTTTAATCAAAGGTTAAAGTGAAGGCATACACTGAGATTAACCATATTTATAGTATTGATTTAAGCTCTGCACATAGTTAGCTGGGCTTTCAGATCAATACTGCAGCCCTTTCACAGCATCTCTCAACGGGGTGGGGAACGATGGGGTGGAACACAACCCTCAGTTTAACAGCACTCCTGAAATCTCCCACTTTGCACCCTCTACTGTCCCCTCTCTGCTCAGCCACCCCCTTACAAACAGGCCAGGTTTCCAGCACCCTACACAACACATTCTTGAAGGGAGTAACAAAGACGAAAATTAACTAATCCTAAGAAATCACACCAAACAGCATAAGCAATGGGTTAAACCACACGGGGGACTTTCTTATTCACCCCAACCCCTAGGGAGCATCCCTGCAGCTACACACGTCCCTGCTTCCCACACTGGGACCAGCAAACTCAACTAAACCTACTGGGCCAGGGATGAAGCAGGGGGAGAAATGGGACAGCCCAAAAACTAACCTGCAAAGCGCGAGCCGGAGGCTGGGCTGGTCCGTTTCTCCATAAATCCTTCCTGAGGCACCTGCCTGGATCACAGCGAGGAACATCACCCTGAAGACCTGAGCTGCTTCAGGAGCCCCAGCAGCTCTGGGCAGGTCGTTGTCCCTCCCCACACCTCCATCTCCCCTGGGGAGGCAAACGCCCTGCCTTGGGGAGCCTCGGCGGGCGGGATGCACCCCAGCACCCCACCCCGTCCTCATCCCACCTTGGCCAACGCCATCCCAACCCGCCCCAGTCACCCGGCAGCGGGAGAAGCCTCAGGAATCCGTCTGGACCAGCTAAATGGGACAGAAATGCAAAGTAGCGTGGGTCCTGTGAACTGTTAGCAATTATTATTTACAGTGGCAAGAGCAGAGACACGGCAGAGAGTGTGGGAGGACGTGTTGGAAGAGGAGAACATGGAAAACCACCGTGTCCCAGGGAGCGCCACTGGCACGAGCAGAGCCTCATCCCGGCTGGGCTGGGCTTTTTTAAGAGCCTCCACACCTGCTAAAGAATTCATTATCTTAAGCAAACATCTCCTTGAGAACCAGTAATATTAGAACTGCAGTTTGCTCTACAAACTAGAAAGAGAAATGGTGTGTGTTCAACCAACTTCCTCCTCAAGGAAGTAGGTCCTGATTCAGCACAGTGCTTGAGCACAGAATTAACTGCTCGGAGAGATAAGGGTGGCTTCAGACCAGAGGCATAAACCCAGACAGACGCTGAAGTGCTTCACTGAACCAGCTCCCTGTCACAAGATCTACAGATCAAAATCTGGCTTCAGGTACAGAAGTGCATTTCCCACCCAGATCACCAGGCGCTGGACGCGCTTCCAGGTCTTCCTCGAGGCAGCACCTCACATCAGGACTCCCAGTGGGGAGGCACAGGGAGCTGGAGTGGTTTCACAGAATCACAGAATGGTTTGGGTTGGAAGGGACCTCAAAGATCATCGAGTTCCATCCCCCCTGCCCTGGGCAGGGACACCTCCCACCAGAGCAGGTTGCTCCAAGCCCCATCCAGCCTGGCCTTGAACCCCTCCAGGGATGGGGCAGCCACAGCTTCTCTGGGCAACCTGGGCCAGGCTCTCACCACCCTCACAGGAAAGAAGTTCTTTCTGGTATTTGATCTAAATCTCCCCTCTTCTAATTTAAAACCAATTCCCCTTGTCCTGATACACACTGAGTCCCTCCCCATCTCTCCTGTAGCCCCTTCAGATATTGGAAGGGGCTCTAAGGTCTCCCCGGAGCCTTCTCTTCTCCAGGCTGAACATCCCCAGCTCTCTCAGCCTGTCCTCACAGTAAAGGTGCTCCATCCCTCTGAGCATCTTCATGGCCCTTTGCTGGACCCGTTCCAACAGGTCCATGTCCTTTCTATGTTGAGAGCTCCAGAGCTGGACACTAATTTCATTGCAAAGAAGCAGTTGAGCCAACAACATCTTATTCCAGTAACACTGTGGTACCCAGAGCCAAGAGCAGGGAGGGAGGGCAAATTTCATTGCAAAGAAGCACTTGAGCCAACAACAACCTATTCCAGTAACACTGCGGCACCCAGAGCCAAGAGCAGGGAGGGAGGGCAACCAGCTCCAGCTGCCAGGAGCCCCACCGGGGACACCACAGCTCCCACAAACACACACACAGGCTGTTTATGGTCACTCCACATGGTCACATAAACTGGGCTTCACCCGCCTGGGCCAGAGAAACACCTCCATGGGACGTCATCACCACGACCCAGGAAATACATGGGTGATAAATCACACCCCAGCTGCCAGGACGAGAGAGACCACGGGGGAGCCCCACCAGCACTGACAGGGGGTAACCAGCCCGGCCAAACCAGAGGACGGAGCGAGGTGAAGCAGCGGGCACGGTGCTGAGCCATCCCCGGGACGGGTCTCGCTGCTGGTTTTGTCAAAGGCTGCAGCACCAGAACGAGGAATTTCATACCAGCACCTGCATCACGGGCATGGCAAGGATGAGGAAGTCCCCCAGGAAAAACCAGTCCATCTCTGGGTGAACTGGGATGGAAAGGCTGCTTTAGCCAACCCATGCACAGGTTGGGGTCTCACATAAATTGGCTGCCACGAGACCCCCTGTTCACCAGCACCCAGCCCAGGGGGGACCCTGAGTCACCGGTGTGATGCTGCCAGGAAAAACAAATGCAAAATGCGAAAGAAAACACGCTGAAGGCTTTGAAGCAGCATTAGTCACCGCCTCATTCAAACGTCTGCACCCTGCCCCGCCAGAACAAACACCAAAAACACCCCCACAGCAAAGATGCACCTCTGCAACCTGCCCGGCCAGCCCCTTCTCCCCGGGAGAAGCTGCCGGCAGCAGGACACCTTTATGCTCCTACAGGGAGATTATTTTGTTTTAATATTCCTCAGGCTTTGAAAGGTGCCAGCAGCACAAAGCCACGCACACGAGCCAGAGCACAGGATGGCACAGCTACTCCCCCTGCCCAACTGCCTTCGCTTCGAGACTGAAAACAAGGGTTTTTAATGAAGACTGGCAGCACAGCCTGGGGTCAAGTCACTCCCGAGCTCCCACCGCCCCAGCCCTTCCCGTTGATGGCAGTGAGATGCTTGATGTCTGTCACGCATGGGATTGAGCCTAGAGGGTCCCAATAAAGGCAGTGAAAAGGCTCCCGATGTCTCAGACAACATCTTCATCAGCCCCCTAGACACAGCACTTGGGGTAGGACTTGAGCTGAAACCTCAGTAAGAGCTTATCCACCCCCTCCAGAGCCCTGAGACTGATTCAGGGCAGCCTAAACCTGCCAGGTGCCCAAGGAAAGCCACCCAAGGGGATCATTTTTTTCAATTCTGGGACTTGCCAGGTCTCTGCCCCCACCCCTTCCATCCCGACCCCCCGCTGGAAGAGGAAGCACATCCCACACAAGCCTTTGACAGATGGCTCCATGGGGTTTGAGAAAGGGGAAATGGAGCCCAGAGGATTTCACAGAATCACAAAAATCTTCTAGGTTGGAAGGGACCTTAAAGATCATCTTGTCCAACCGTCACCTAACTGACAAAAATAGACACCCACACAACAAACAAGGAGCATCATCACTAAACCATACCTCCCAGCACTGCATCAACCCATCTTTTGAACACCTCCAGGGATGGGGCCTCAACCACCTCCCTGGGCAGCCCAGTCCAATGGCTGAGAACCCTTTCAGTGACAAATTGTTTCCTAATATCCAGCCTGAACCTCCCCTGGTGCAACTTGAGGCCATTTCCTCTTGTCCTGTCGCCTGGGACTTGAGAAAAGAGACCGACCCCCATCTCTCTACACCCTCCTTTCAGGGAGTTGTAGAGAGCAATAAGGTCTCCCCTCAGCCTCCTCTTCTGCAGGCTGAATAATCCCAGTTCCCTCAGCCTCTCCTCATCAGACTTATTCTCCAGACCCCTCACCAGCTTTGTTGCCCTTCTCTGGACCCGCTCCAGCACCTCGATGTCTTTTTTATGGTAGGGGGCCCAAAACTGGACACAGTTTTCAGTGCCCATCCCTTTTCCCAGGGCAGACCCACACTTTGGAGTTCACACCACTGCAGACAGCGTCCCCCCCTCTGTCTGGGGGCAGGCACCATCCCACACGGGACACGGTGCAGGCAGGAAGGGACACGGACCGTTTGGGGAGGGAGGAGGAATAAATACACGTTTCACATTGAACTGAAGAACACCAGATCTGCTGTAAATAAAAATAGGCCAGAACCGTGCAAACAAAAACCTGAGTATCCTCAGGCTGCAAGTCAAAAAAGCAAATAAGCAGTAACTCTGCATCAGAAGAAAAAAGAAATATTCACCGAGGGAGGACAGCACACCCTGTCTGCAGCTCTGGGGCATTTTTAAAAGGATATACTATTGGGATGACAGGGAATGCAGAAGCTGTTACAAGCATCTCCACGGAAGCTTCTTTCCCCCCCGGCCAGCAATGCTGCCTGGTTATTTGGGGAATTTCAGAGGCAGAACTACTCCCACAGCCTGAATAATTCTCCTCAGAAATGAAAAGGGAAATAGAGTTATTTAAGCTTTGTTTCAATATAACTACGGGGAAAAATCCTGCTAGAGGAGAAGTCCCTCAAAGCAACTATTTATAGCACCAGCCACAAAATTCTGTGAATTATTACTTTAGCCCAGGATTTCAAAACACTCATCTCACCTCACGCATGAACCCTGCGACAGTTCTGCAGAGACAAGAGCCCCAAAAAAGTTTCTGTTTTGCTTCAAACAAACCCAGGCTATTTCTTTAAGGACACACTCTCTGGGCAAAGCTGCCAGTCCCCGGGAACACCCCGGCCCCTAATGTGTTTGGAGGGAGTTAACGAGGAACAGCAGCCAGAAAGCAAAGGTACACACCAGCCAAACAGATTTACATCACCCTCCTTCAAACCAGGCACCTGGCAGCCATTTCATCAGCCCCGGTGTCCCCCCCCCTGTGTGTCACGTTGTGCTGGCCGCGTGGTGACGGCAGGGTTACGTTTAATTAACAGCAGTCAGTGCTAAAACCCTAATGGGCTGCAGCAGGGCCATATGGCACAGCCATCTCTCCCCATTGCCCTTCGTTTCCAAATCAGGAGGCACGTGTGAGAGCCCCCACTCGCCCCGCGCGATGCAAATCACCCCTAGAAACATTTAATTGATTCATAATCGAAGGAAAGCCAAGCGTAAGAACCAGAACGGGCTGAGCGAGGGACTAATTGCCCCGGAGAGGCTGGTGTGACAGCACGTGCCTGGCATAACCCCCCAAAACGAACCAGCAAACAAGCAATGAAGCCTCCACAGCAGCCAGCTGGGCAACCAGCCCAGGGCCTGGGGCAGGAACACGGCTCATTCCCTCGCCCCAAACAACCACCAGCACCAACTACCTGCCCTCCACACCGATGCTGAGGGCACTGTCACCCCACACGCCCCTGCCTGGGTATGGGCAGTCCTGTGGGCACAAGGCTGGGGTGAAATGCATTGGCACTAACAGCTTTGGTGAGAAAAAATTAAAAAAAAAATCAAGAGGCTGAGCTGACACGGACCAGCAAATCTTTGAGTGACTCAAGCCCAAGTGCAGTTTTATATCTGTAGCCGAAAAAGCAGGTTTTCACCCAGCCCTGGAGCAGGGGATCGTGCTGGGAGGGAGTGGTTTTGCCATCAGGAGCCAGCACAGTGACACGCCACCGAGTTATTTGGGGGACAGGTTTGCTCAAACCCCCCCTGCCCCAGCCTCCTCACACCTGCACCACTGCAGCTGCAACAACTAAGGCAGCTCACACCTTTCCGAGGAGCACACAAACACCCCATGGCACAAGAGCAGCATCCCAGGGAGACAGAGCAGAGAGGCTTTGAAAGGTGCCAGCAGCACAAAGCAACACACATGAGACAGAGCCCCTCGGTGCCCCCTCCCACACGGGGGAAGGATCAATCTCTGCGACACAACACAAGCACGAATACAGCCCCAGGAACACAAGTTTTGGTGACTCTCTCAGCCATGAGCGCTCTTCCCAGGGGAGTTTGGGCGCGAGTTATTTGGGGGACAGGTTTGCTCAACCCCCCCTGTGGCTCAAATCCCCCCACAAACACCCTGTGGCACAAGAGCAGCACCCCAGGGAGACGGGATGGAGGCTGTGCTGCTGTACGGCCCCTCGGTGCCCCCTCCCACACGGGGGAAGGATTAATCTCTGCGACACAACACAAGCACAAATACAGCCCCAGGAATACAGCCACGAGGAACACAGGTTTTGGTGACTCTCTCAGCCACGAGCGCTCTTCCCAGGGGAGTTTGGGCAAAGCAAGACCTCTGCCAAACTTAACTATTCCTAGAGGAATTTCCCCCCTCACCTTAAGGCTTTACAGACACAAATCCTTCCTGCTCACAGAGCGATGCCGCCCAGCGCTGACACCAGCCCCTTCTCAACCCTCCCGATGAGCCGATAATCCCCTCTTTCCTGGAAAAGCTTCATTTCCCAAATCCGCCCGGCGGCACCTCACCCGCACCCGAACCCCGGGGACAGGAGCCCCTTTGCGGGGACACCCCGGCCGGGTCCCTTCCTCCACCCAGCTCCCGGGGCGCCGGGGACACCCCCAGGTGAAGCCGGGGACACCCCCCGCCCCCCCAAAACATCCCCCAGGGAATCCCGGCACGGAGCCCTCCCCGCAAGCGCGGCAGGTCCCCGCAACACCCGAAGGGGAGGGTTTGGGGGTCTGCAGCCAAGGGAAGGGAGGGGGTCCCGCTGGCGCTGCGGGGGGAAGAGGCCGGGCAGGAGTGCGGGTAGGGCAGGAGTGCGGTGCGGGATGAGGAGGGAGGCTGCGGTGCGGGATGAGAAGGAAGGGCTGCGGTGCGGGGTGAAGCTGCCGGGCAGGGATGCGGGCAGGGCAGGGGGTGCGGGAGAGCGAAGCGCGGACAGGGGCTGTGGGAAGGACGATGAAGCTGCCGGGCAGGGCTGCGGTGCGGGATGAGGAGAGAGGGCTGCGGTGCGGGATGAGGAGGGAGGGCTGCGGTGCGGGGTGAGGAGGGAGGGCTGGGCTGCGGGCAGGGCAGGAGTGCGGTGCGGGGTGAGGAGGGAGGGCTGCGGTGCGGGTTGAAGCTGCCGGGCAGGGATGCGGGCAGGGCAGGGGGTGCGGGAGAGCGAAGCGCGGACAGG
>NW_015090898.1:3061296-3061833 GCF_001431845.1 Calidris pugnax
CCGTCCGATCCTTCCTCGGGGAAACTCCTCCCCGTGGGATTCCCCGCGCCGTGGGATGTCCCCGCAGCATCCACCCCCGTCGTGGGAATTCCCCCCCCCCACTGGACCTAGGGGTGTCTGGGGGAGCACATCCATCGCCCCCCGGCCAGGGTCCTCCGGCACAAAGCAGAACCGGGGCTTGTCCCCCGTCCCCCCCCCCCGGGCGCTGTCAGGTCCCGGGTGGGTCAATGTATTGAAACGAGCTGGGGAAAACCCTCTCTCCCGGGCGCGGGGCTGTGCGTGGGTTAGGGTTAGGGTTGGGTTAGGATTAGGGTTAGGGTTAGGATTAGGATTAGGGTTAGGGCAGCTGGAGCAAATTGCCTTTCCCCACTGACACGGCAGCCGGGCTCCGGCGCGGCGCTGGGGGCGGTGAGTCCGGGCAATTATCTCTCCCCGGGCAATTATCATCTCTCCCAGATGAGGCTCTTGTGGTTGTGGGAAACGCGAAAGGGAAAATGTGATGGCCGGCTTTTGAAGTGGCTCCGAGCTGGAGGGCCC
>NW_015090898.1:3080990-3100783 GCF_001431845.1 Calidris pugnax
CCGTCCGATCCTTCCTCGGGGAAACTCCTCCCCGTGGGATTCCCCGCGCCGTGGGATGTCCCCGCAGCATCCACCCCCGTCGTGGGAATTCCCCCCCCCCACTGGACCTAGGGGTGTCTGGGGGAGCACATCCATCGCCCCCCGGCCAGGGTCCTCCGGCACAAAGCAGAACCGGGGCTTGTCCCCCGTCCCCCCCCCCCGGGCGCTGTCAGGTCACGCGTGGGTCAATGTATTGAAACGAGCTGGTGAAAACCCTCTCTCCCGGGCGCGGGGCTGTGCGTGGGTTAGGGTTAGGGTTGGGTTAGGATTAGGGTTAGGGTTAGGGTTAGGATTAGGATTAGGGTTAGGGTTAGGGCAGCTGGAGCAAATTGCCTTTCCCCACTGACACGGCAGCCGGGCTCCGGCGCGGCGCTGGGGGCGGTGAGCCCAGGCAATTATCTCTCCCCGGGCAATTATCATCTCTCCCAGATGAGGCTCTTGTGGTTGTGGGAAACGCGAAAGGGAAAATGTGATGGCCGGCTTTTGAAGTGGCTCCGAGCTGGAGGCTCCAGCTCCGAGGAGACCCGTGCCTGGCTAGCAAACCTCTCCTCTGGGCAACTGAGGGATGGACAAGTTGGGGGGGGGGGGGCTGGACCAGGCACTACGTGATCCTCTGCCACCCCAGCAGCCTGATACCCCTGGGCAACGACGGGATGCACAAGGAGGGGGGGTGGCTGGACCAGGCGCTGCGTGATCCTCTGCCACCCCAGCAGCCTGATAACTAAGTGACCCTCTCTTCCTTTGAGCTGGGTGTCTCTCACAAGGTCTCCTGTCACCATAACACCTTTGAAGAGGCACTAAATGAGCTCCTGCCCTTTTTCCCCTGCATCCGGATGGAGCCCAGCACAGAGAGGGTGACATGGTCACCCCAAGTCACACAGGACATGACCAGCCCAGCACTGCCCGTGCTGAGGTCTACCCCTCTAACCCAGACCATCCCCTCTCTGCTGCTTTCGGTCACACTGGTTTGAAATACGTAACTCGGACACAATCACTCCTGAATTTCTTTGGTTTGAGTGAGAGGAGGCAGGGGAAGAGGTGGCTGCAGCCAGTGTGATGCTGGGCTGTTGGAATCCTGGTTTCTGTGCTCAGGGGAAGCTGAATTGGATGTCTGTCATGAATTCCTGAGGCCAGGATAAGCCAAGGATATCTAAATCCTTTTCAAGGATTTTAATTTGAGGGATGGATTGAAACACTGGCTCTGAGTTACAAAAGACTAGTGCCATAAGCAGTCACTAATAAGAGCTTCAAACCAAAAGAGCAGTAACGCAGCTTGAAATATTCTAGTTTTGTTCTGTGCTAAGTAGCAAGATTAAATTTTGGAAGGTCTTTTTCTTCCCCATTCAGGATCCTGATTCACTTTCATGCATTCTCCACTTCTGCCTGGGTACAGCAGCAGATTTATTCCTAGGGAAATCATTTCCCCAAAACTTAGTATTTTATCCCGTGTTCCTCCCAGGCCATTAATGGTATAAGGAATCACCTGCAAGAAAGCAAACGACCTTTCTGAGGGCAAAGATCTACATGGCTGGCAACTTGTTAAAATCATTCTGGACGTTTGCTTTTCCAGTTCCATCCACGGTTTCAGTCTCAGTTTCGCAGTGTCAGGAGGGGATCTCCCACTGTTTCCAGAGGGCTTTGGTTTCCCTTGTCCCCCAGGAAATCCCCAGTGCCCGGAGCCTGACAGCAGCCTGCAAAGCCTGCAAAGACTCTGGGCAACTTCCCTGGGGGGGCTGACATCCCTGGGAAAGTCCTCCCCGATGACAGAGGAGCCTCTGCCCACGGGTCACACGTGGTGGCCCCTTCTTGCTGTCATGGTGTGCCAGGGCTGGCCGGGGACGCTGCAGAGCTCAGCTTCTAGCCCAAATAATTGTAGTATTTTCTGCCAAAGGAGGAAGCTTTGGCTCATACCCGCACAAGAGCTGTGGCAGAGTTGTTATCCTCCTCAGCTGTCCCTGCAGGTATCCAGCTCTGACAGCTTCTGAAGCATTTTTAGGCCAAGGGTTAAAATATTTGGGGGGAAAAAAAAAACACAACTCAACCTAATTAACATTGGCAGGAAAATTCCTGTTTCCTTTGGATTCCGGGAGCCCCCTTCGCAGCTGCTGTGTTATGGCAGTTTAAGCATGACAAGGGCTATTAGCAAAAACTCTTTTTTCTTTTTGCCAAGAAATAAATCCCTCTTTGTGGAAGCCAAACATGTTCCAGGTCAAACGCTCAGCTGGTAGGAATCAGCACAGCTCCACCGAGCCCGGGGAAGGAGACTGCCCGGGCTCCCTGCCCCGCTCCTACGGGGGATGTCAGTGATGTCCAGCTGGATTAAAAACAACTTTCACTTATTAAAACTAGGAGAATCCTAGCAAATAATTTGCGGGAGAAAAGCTTTTAAGTGATGGCTTAGTTCCACCTCTTCTAGGTAGGGTAAGCAGTTGGGTTTGACAGTCAGGATGGTGGTTTTTACAATGATAACGAATGGGGAGGTTTGGTGCCAAATTCCACTCGGGAAGGTTTCCTGGGCGGGGGGAGCTCCTGGGTGCCTCTTGGCCTGTTCTTACAAGAAAAGTAAATCTGGGCACAGCCCTGGAGCCACCGCTCCCTGCTCATTTTTCTCCTTTGCTGAGACTGGGGGCAGCGCTGCGGCAAGATGTTTTTGCCTCCAGGGATGCACTATTTTGCCTTATGTCCCCATATGTCCCCCCACAGAGGGTAGAAACACTTGCTGCCAAGGTCAATCCAAGGAGCATCCGTGGCTGCTCCCCCTGCCCTGTCCTCTCCTCGCTCTGCCTCCGGCCACTGAAATGATGTGAGTCCCTTGGGGGAAAATTCCAGGGACCAGAACAGCCAGGGCAGGCCCAGACTTGGCTGAAGGCTTTGGGTTTACCTAATGTTTGTCACCTCCAGAAGAAGGTTTGGAAAGGGAACTGGAGGAAAGGTGAAGGGCAAAGCTGGGTGTTCCATTTTCTGCCACGGGACGGGTCCAGGCAGGCACCTGAGCATCCCCACTGCTCGAGGCAGACACGTTTCCTTGCCCGGATGATGGCTCAGCCTCTCCTGCCAGATCCAGTCTGGAGAAGAGAAGGCTGAGGGGAGACCTTATCAATGCCTACAAGTATCTCAAGGGAGGGTTGAAGGAGGATGGAGCCGGACTCTTTTCAGTGGTTCCCAGTGAGAGGACGAGGGGCAATGGGCACAAGTTGGAACAGAAGAGGTTCCACTCAAATATGAGGAGAAACTTCTTCACGGTGAGGGTGACAGAGCCCTGGAAGAGGCTGCCCAGGGAGGGTGTGGAGTCCCCTTCCTTGGAGATTTTCAAGACCCGCCTGGATGCTCCTGAGTAACATGCTCTGACAAGCTCTAGGCAATCCTGCTTCAGCAGGGGAGTTGGACTAGATGATCTCTATGGTCCCTTCCAACTCTAAAATTCAGTGAAATTCAGTGAAAATCCACCATCAGTCCCAGGAGGTGCAGGGGGGGTCCCTCACCCTTGGACTTTGCTGCCAAAGTCCCGACCCCCTGGTCCTTGCCCTCACCCTGCTTTAACCCCGGCAGCCAGTCACGGTTTGCACACAGGTAGAAACTGGGCAAACCCAGAGGGTTTACGCAGGGGACAGGGATGAATCCAGATTTTCATGCCTCCTGCCGGTGCAGCCCCCCACTCTGCAGCCTGTGGGGGCAAAGGGACCTGCTCTTCCCACTGGCCGTTTGCCACCCCGTGAGCATCACTAGTGCAGCCCCCCACCCCAGGAAGAGGGTTCACGGGGCAGGGGGGCTCTCCAGGGAGCCCAGGGCTCACCCCAGTAAGAGTTCACAGGGCAGGGGGGCTCTCCAGGGAGCCCAGGGCAGGGATTTGTGTGTCTTTTCACTCATGTGTGCCAGGGAGGGGTGAGAAGAGCTGAGGTAATTCTGCCATCAGGTCTGGCAGGAGCCCCCCAGGTGTAAAATCCCAGCTGGGGGGGAGTTATCACCCTGCCTGGCTCTGGCTGCAGCCCGGGGACCTTTGGTGCTCTCGGCTGTGGGATCTGGGTGACAACCCATCAGTCACCCTGGGGACAGGCAGGAAGAGGTGGATGGAGGGGCGGCGTGTCTGACTCTTCCCACAAAGAGCTCCTTGATACCATCGAGTGCTTGTGCTCCCGAGACCCCAGGCTCCCCGTATCGCTGCTCCACACGCTGCTGGTGAGCAGCTGACTCAGCTGATAACCAGAGGATCACAGCTCCTCGTAAAACCCAAGGTCAAAAACCAGCAGGAAAATGGGAGCACAATAACCACCCCCAACAAAGGGCTGGGTACAGCCCCGATGCAGAGCATCAGGATCCTTCTGAAGGTCTCTGTGAGCTTCCTGGAGGTGGGGGGTAATAGGTTTCCCCTCCATCCTATTTCTCAGGAGTGTAACAGGAATGAAGTGTTGGGCATCTCCTGCCCAGGGCAGCTCCAAGTGCTCACAGCCAGTCCCACAGAGACCTACACGGGTCCCTGCTGTCCCCATCCCCACTCTGCCACCCCGGCTGCTGTCACCCCACAGATCAATGCATCCTTTCACCCTGCACATTAGTGGTAGAGGTGACTGCTTAGGATTTCTTTTCATCTCTCACCTAGAAAAGAAAAAGAAACATCCCTGCTCTCTCTTGCAGAACGGTGTCTGGAGAGGGCTCGTGGGACCCCTTTCGTCTGATTTTGCCTTGGCATTTAGTAACACCCCCAGGTTGGGTGGCTGGAGGCACAGTTTCAGCACAGGGTTGTTTGCAGAAGGCATGCACCCCCACGGGCATAAACACAGGACTCAGTTACATTTATAGAAACACACCAAAAAAAGAGAAGTCTCCCTCAGCTTCCCATTCCCAAACCCCCCAGCAGCCCAAACCTGGGGCTGGGCTGGAGGAGAAGCCCTGGAGCAGAAGGAGAGGCTGGAGCACCCGTGGGCAGAGGCTGTGGCTCCAGCCTTCCCCGTGCTGTCACCTCCTGGGCAGAGCACTGGGACCATCCTGGGCCGGATCCAGTCTCCCATCCATGAGGTACCACATCCCTCCTGCCCTGGGCTCCTGCACCATCCACGAAGCCTCAGGGAGCAGAATTATGTTAAAAGTGGGAGCAATCTCTAAACAAGTAAGACACCAAAAGATAATTTGTCTGTCTAGCCTCTTCCTCTTCATCATCCGACACGGTGATACACAGAAGCTAGAAAAACATTAAGTCCTTCAAGCACTTTTAAAAAGGAAAAAAATATACCCCCAATTTTCTGGTCAAACTTTCAAAGGCTCAAGGCTTGAAGCCACTCAAAGCTAATGCTGGTCAACTGTGCAAAAGTGCTGGAGCGGAGAGGTAGGACACAGAGAGCTCCTCAAGCACGAACATCAAACGTCTCCATGGCTCTGGACCCAAAGTGCTGTCAGTGTTCCCTGCTGAGGAAAGCGGTTTGGCTTCAGCAGCTGCAAATTCACCACGTCTCAAACACCAGGAGTGGGGGCAGCTCCACCTAACCTGCAGGAACAAAACCAAAGGTTTTAGGCTCTAGAGGGATCACCTGGGCTCATGCAGCCCCAAAATACAACTTGGGCTGGGCTCCAGGCTCTGGGCTTGTTCCTGTGTCTTTTGGGATCGGCTCTTCATATCGAAAGCATCCCAGACCTTTCTCATCCCCTTAGTCACAGTGGACACGCTGCACCAGAGTTGGTCCTATAAAAACAGGGCTGGGCTGAATCACCGTTTTCCTTTTTTTCCCCCTTTTAAAATCTGATCTGAAACACTTTGACATTTTGATGTGCGTCTTCCTACGGTTGATTTGCATTAAGACCCTCAAAAAAAAGGTAGCAGAGGAAGAAACCCGGTGGGGGGTTTGTCAGCAGTGGGGTGCTGGGGTTTGTGGAGCGTTTCCTCCAGGAATGGAAAGCATCTGCTTGTTGGTGGCAACGGGAGCACAGGAAAAAGGCTGGGAAGAGGGTGTAGACATGACATAGCATTTGCAGAAGATCATGCAGAAACTCCCAAGAAAGAGAAACTCTCTTCTGCTGCCAGATGATGATGATGATGATGATGATGAAGAAGATGATGATGATGTTAAACCTCCTATGAGTACCTCCCATGAGAACCAGCCCATGAGTAGCTGTGGTTGTGCCCGGCATCAGGCACAACCCCCAACACTGGGGCTCATTCACAGATCCCCAGGGAGCCCCCCCAGGTCCCACCACCCCTCCCCAGGGCAGGACCCACTGCTCAGAGCGGTGTCTCCAGCTGCTCTTACTCACCGCTCGATGATGCTGTTGTTGAACTGGAGATCACAAGTTACTGACCTCATCTGCTCCAGGATCTCCTGCATCCTGCCGGGGACACAACCAGCCCTTACCCCCCTGCTGCTCAGCCTCCTGCTCCCCACGGAAGGGCTGCCCGAGGTGGCAGGGACACCCCATGGGTCACCCAGTGGGGATGGCACCCAACAGGGCCACGGTGAAGGGCTCAGCACAGACTGTCCCAGCCCTGTGGACACCGAGCCCTCACCCCAATGTGCAGAGGACCCCGGGAGGTCCCACTTTTCCCTGGGGGGTCAGGCTGTCCCCAAAACCCCTCTTCCAAAAGACTCACCGAAAAGCTATCTCCTGGCGTGCCTGGCTGGGATGGACAGGTGAAGGTGCAGAAGGATCCGGGGCCAAACTCTGTTTCTCCATCTGGAGAAACCTGTCCAGAGCCTGTGGAGATGGAGAGACTTGGCAGCCCCCGGCTGGTTGCCGTGGTCTGACCCCCAGGGACTGCAGCCCCATCAGTGCCCACCCCGGGACAAGAGGGGGACAAAACACTTGTGGAAATGACGCCCACACAGTCACACCCAGCACATCCACTTCTTCAGAACAAAGAAAATAAAACAACCCAAGGGCCAGGGCATTTGCTGGGCGGCTGCACTGCAGCTTGTCAGCACGGGGAGAGCTGGAGGTGAAGCATCATCTTTTCTACTACAGCAATTCCTGCCTAGTGGGGAGAGATCCCCCAGTGCCAGGCAGCCGACGGGACCAGGGGTGCCCCTGCCAAAGGTTTACCCTCTCCTTCCCCTGCTCAGTGGGGGGAAAGCAAGATCTCCAGTGTGGATTGCCCACAAAAACGGCAGCAAGTTGTTTAGAAAGGCTCCAGTGTGTTCCCTGCTTCTGGTGGGTGCTGGGAGAGGGGGCAGGAGCATTGTATGGTTGGACTCGATGATCCCAAAGGTCTTTTCCAACCTAAATGGTTCTATGATTGTATCCCCGGGCACCTACGCTCTGCAGGCAGTCCTGGCACTCCATGGTCTCCACGCTGCAGGCGCTGATGTGGTTGCTGAGCCTCTTCAGGTGCTTCTTTATCTCACAAACTTTCCTAGAAAGAAAGACGATGACAAAATTTCCAATCAACGTTTGGCAGCAGGGTGAATCATTAAATCTTCTTGTTTGGTTTTTTTTTTTATTATTATTATTTATTTTCCTATTGCTTTCTGCCAACCTTTCTGGAGCCACGTTAAAATCCTGAAGGAAAGCAAATGAGTCACGACAGCGTTGTAATTACGGCTGCAGCTCACCGTTGGCGAGGTTATCCAAACAACACTAACAGCAAATTAATTAGGGAAGGTCTTGCTTATCCGAGAGACATCTCCAGCCCATCACTTCTGCCCCACGTGCTGCACAGGCTGCTGCTCTGTCTCCTGTGAAGGACTGAGCATCCTTGGGTTTGCATTTCTTTTTCCCTGCTCCCCTTTCACGTTTGAAGTGTATAAAGGGTGGAAAAGTTCCCCTCACACACACCCTGGGGTCAGACTCTGTGGGCAGCTCTGCTGACACCAAAGCCCAGAAGAGGCAGCACTGGGTGGGCTCTGCCCCCGGGGGATGATGCTGTGAGCAGTGTGTCCCCCCCCAGCCTCGGGGGTAAATCCTCCTGTGATTTTTGGGAGGACCAACTGCCCCATTCCTGCCAGGGCAAACTGCCCTGGGGCAGAGGTGCCAGGCATCAGGCAGGAAAAACGTGAGTTGCATAAAAAAGGGTTTGGTTTAGCTTTAAAAAAAAAAAAAAGAAAAAAGAGGAAAGAATATTTAAGGTGAAGGATCCACCTCCAGTCCCCAGAAAAACAGCCACCACACCACAAACCCTGGCTGCCTGCAGGAAGAAACTCAAAACAGGACAATTAAAACTGAAATAACAATAAATTAAAAATATCCAGTTGTGACTCACAAGGCCTTCTCCCTAAGGATAGAAAAACAGATACAAAAATACACCAGAAAAACACTAAGAAGTTTTTTTCCTCCCTGGGAGCAAAGGTTAAAGCCCTGCTTTAGTGCAGTGGGGGCTCCCATCCTGCACGGATCTGGGGGTTCTACACCCAGAGAGGAATCTCACCCTGAGACAAAATTCCCACTGAAGCCAAGGGGAGATGTCACTGTCCCAGGATGGGAGGTGACTGATGGTCCCAGGAGGTGACTGTGGGCAACAGCTTCTGTCCCCAAAGTGAAAACTGCCCTTGGACAAGGGTTTGCAGCTTGGAAACCCCCGGCTGCACTGAGGAAAAGGCAGGGCAGGGGCAGGGGGCGGCTCCTGGGGCATTCCTGAGCACCTGAGACAAATTTCTAGCCCAAAAATCCACCTTCCTCACCCTCCCCAGTGCTGTGCCCAGGGCATTCCTGAGCACCTGAGACAAATTTCTAGCCCAAAAATCCACCTTCCTCACCCTCCCCAGTAAATCCTACACGGGGCTACTCCCCACCAGAAATAAGGACCAGGTCAAAGCTGGGTTTCATTCTAAGGCGTTATAGAAAATCATTCTCCTTCTGCCCACGCTGGCAGCCCAGGGGAATGGATGCTGCTCTCTAAAAGCAACCTTGCCATAAAAATCCAATTTCTGCAACATTCTCTTCCCCTAACTGCCTCCCCCTCACCCCTGCTCTTTGCTGCTGTCACGGGCAGCGGATTGTGCTCAATCACTGCAGGGTAATTCGCTCTTTGCATTATTCCCCAAACACCATTTAGCAGAAAATCATTCCTAATAAGTAGATCTCTCTGTCTCAATAGCAATTTTGTCCTGATAAAATAACCTCTCCCCATAGGAGGGCAAGGGAACCAGCTGCATGAAGTCAAGCTGCAAGTTTAGGAGGCTTTTAAAAAAAAAAAACCAAAACAAACTTAAAAATAATAGGGCAGAAATACACAGCGTGGGCTCAGAACCAGTGTTCACAGCAGGATTTCCAGCAGTCACACCAAGCTGCTTCTTCAAGGTCTTATTACCCTTTTAGGAGTCCCTCAGCAGCAGTTACCAGTAACAGCATCTCCATCTGCATCCCAACACTGGGTCAATAGCAGGGAGCATTCCGAAGCCCTGGTTGGTGGTGGGTTACTGGAAAGTCCCCTCTTCCCATCCCCAATCAATAGCAGGGAGCATTCCAAAGCCCGGGTCGGTGGTGGGTTACTGGAAAGTCCCCTCTTCCCATCCCCATCAGGGTCCCAAAACCCCAGAGAGAGCAGGGCAGGGGCTGGTACCTCATCCTGCTGCCGTGGAGGGCCAGGGCCTCCTGGTACCGCTGGACACAGTCCTCCTGGAAAATCAACAGAACCTTCCTGGCCAGATGCCCTAAATTCACCCTAAAAGCAGAAAAACAGAGAGAACACTCTTATTTCCTTGAATGTATGAAAATGAACATCCCCAGTTCACATGGGAGCAAACCTAAAGCTGGGTCCCGAATGGGGGACTGGATGCTCCGTAGTGAATTTTGCATCAGTGTTAGAGAGAAAACAAAACCAAATTATGATGGAAAGAGAGGTTTTGGGGATTGGAGGGGGACAGGGACAGCTGGGCTGTCACCCCCAATCCCAGGGCACTTCTTGCCTTGGAGTTCATGGCAAACGTCCAAGGTTGAACGAAGATTAATTAAGATAAAGGAGCCGCCTGTTAAATTTCACTGTCCCTGGAACATACTGAAGTGTGCATTTCATTTCTTGCCCGTGTTAAATTCCCCTGGTTTCAGTGGAAACCGAAAGGAGGATTTTTAAAGGTACAAAAGCCATCAGACACTTCACTCCCCCTGAAAGTTAGAGAGATATGAAAGCACAGACACTTCCTAAATCAGCATCTCAGCGAATAAATGGCCACAGACTGAGGAGGTGGGAGAAACAGCCTGAAATGGAATTATTCTCTGCAGTCCCACATGGGGATTTGGCCCCACAGCAGCTCCCTCTCCCCAGGTCTGCAGAGGTTCTCTCACATCTTTGACTCAAATAGCTCGAAAAAGTTTGCTGGGAAAGGTCCTGCATCCATGAGCTGACACAGAAGTGACTTTTAGGTGCCCCCTCTCAATTTTAGTGACACAAGAGTATTTTACATCCCCTGAGGATTCAGCTGGAAACACCACAGAGGTCCCTGGACACAGCGTGGGGCTGGACCCAGAACGGGGAGAGGGTTGGGACTTACTTATCCAGTTTGTGTATTTGCTCCTCGTTGTAGCCCAGCCCTGGGGAGGAAAGACACGGGTCACCTGCCAGAACGTGTTCCACAGGCTTTTGTGTTAATAACCTGATAAACAGGCAATCTCACAGCACCCAGAGATCATTCCAGGGGCTTTTCAGGGCTGCAGCCCCCGGGACTACTGTCACGGCCCAGAAATAACTGCTAAAGGCAGCAAAAAGTGAAAGAAAGCGTTTTTCCAGGGGGCAGGGGTGTCCCCAGGGTCACCGTCCCCGTCACTCACGCAGACACGTCCTGGCCTTCTTGAACTGCTTGTAGATCAGCTGCATCTTCTCCAGGCAGCACTCGATCTGCCGGATGCTGAGATGGGGACAGGGAGGGAGGCATGAGGCCCCGTGAGAGGAAGGGTGCGAGATGATTGGGGTGAAATTAGCACTTTGGGGTGAAATTAGCCCTTCGGGGCGAAATCCCAACACGCTGTAAAGTCGGGGACACTGCTGCTCCCCATGTTGGGATCGAGGGACATCACACACGTGCCTGGCTGTTTGGGAGCACGCAGCGATGTCTGCTCAGCCCAGCTGAGGACAGCCCGGCATGGGCAGGGGTTTTTGGCAAAGCTGGTGCTACAAACCTTTTGTCTTCATGCACTTGCTGCCTGTGCTTCACCAGCTCGGATAAAATCCCATCCAGCACCCCTTGCAGGTCGAAGATGTTGTGGGAGCACTGAGAGAGCTCCTCGGAGACCTGAGGATGGGGAGGAGAGGTTGGGGCTGGTGGCTCCCGACGCTGCCCATCCCGGTGGATGCTCCCCGTCCCGGTGGATGCTCCCCGTCCCCACTCACCCTCTGCAGCCTTGTCTTCACCACGGCCACATCCTTCAGAGCTGGCACCCCGCTACCTGCAGGAACAGCCTCGTACCTGAGGAAAGTCAGAAAATGAACATTCCTGAAGCAGAATAAAAGCCAGAGGCAAAAGAAAATCCATCAGTCACCAGGGCAAAGAAAATCCATCCCGTGGCGGAGGCAGCATCAGGGTCCCTGGGGGAGCCAGGAGGTGGTTTGCTCAGGCAATAACTCTGCATTCAGGGTACGGGATCGGAGCCACAAGATGGCAAAGTGCTGATCCGGTAAAAACTCGCCCTTGTCGTGTCCAATTTGATCCCCAAAATTGTTAGCTTTGTATCCCCTGGCTTTAGGCCAGTCGGGATGTTGTCTGCCTCCCCGCAGCTGGCACGAGCGGGTGATGCTGAGTGGAGTCAGCAGAATTCCTGAGCCAGGGAGGGAGGAGGCAGCAGCAGATCCAGCTGCAGCATTAGAGCTCTTGGCACTACAGCCCCACACTAATCCTGCCCGAGTCAATGGGAACCACGTGTGCCCATCTTCTGGGATGAAATGGAAATTAAGAGACTTGCTAAACTGAAACGGATATAAAAGAACAGCAGCCCAGCAGCAAAGAATTTTCCACTACAACAACAAAATAGGAAAAAAGATACTGGTGGGTTGCTTTAGATGGAAGGGGTTCAGCTTTCCTGCGGGTGGGAATGGAGGCACTGGTTACAGTGGGGGCTGCCCAGGGCTGCTCTGTAACTCACCCTCCAGTGAGTGCTCCATTAGTGGAGCCTCTTCAACAGCAATAACAGACATCTCGTCACGGATGGCATGCTCAGAGGGGATGCCAGTGTGGTGGGAAGGCAGCAGGATGGGCTGCAGCTCCTCCCTGGCACTGCCCAATGCTCTTGGGCTGTTGGCAGGGAGCGGGGTGAGGGATGCTGGGCAGACCCCTGGGGACGTGGCAGCTGATGCCATCCTGCCCGTTATTTTAGCTCTGCTGGCAGCAACAGCTCTTTCTCCCTTTCCCACCAGCTGGCAGCAGCTGCCCTGCCTTCTCCTCACACTTACTCTGTGGCTCACGGGCTGTAACAGCCTGAAAACCCCGGAGCAGGAGCCAGGGAGTGAGGGCTAATTCTGGATGCCCGTGAAACCAGGGACTGATCATTAAAAAATTGAAGCAAAGAGGGAAAAACCAGCCAGGGCGGCTCACTCCCCACAGTCTCCACATAGAGTGAAAAAGCCTCTTGCCTTCCAGCTACCAGCTTATTCCTGGAATTGTATTTATTCCTGATTATTGGGGCACTTTTGAGAGTCCTGTATCTTATCTGCAGCAGCCTCGGGGCAGCACCGGTGCCTGCCCAGCCCAGAGCCCACATCCCCACTTCTGCAAAGCTGCCCTGGCCCAGCCACACTTACAGCACGAGGGTCTTCACCTCAGTTTGCTGCAGGCAGGTGAGCACCGAATGAGCCCCTCTCCTCTGCTCCAAAATCCTCGAGCACTCCGTTTTCAGGTCCCCACTGCCAAGAGAGAAAACAGCCCGTCCAACGTGTGCCCCTCAGGTGGCCTCACCTCCATCCTGGGGCTGGCCACGCGTGGTGGGGGGGTCAGGATGGAGCTGGTGGCTCCTCTGTGGCTCCTTGTGGGAAAATGGGGGGGTGGATGCAGGTAAAACTGGGGGCAGCTCCAGGGCAGGGGGGTTTCTCACCCACTGGGCACTGACGTGCCACTGCACAAGGAGCTTCTGCCCCGATGGAAATGGGTAGGACAGTGAAAATGCACAATTATAATAGTAAATAATAATAATAAGGATGATGATGATGCTATTTTCCTCAGCATCTCCTGAACTAAGTGACTCACAAAGTAAGAAGTGGGGGCAGGAGCACCCTCACACCACTAAGTGCTATTTTCCAGCAGGTCCAGCCCCCTGCCAGCCTGGCACACACATCCCCCAAAGTGTCCCCTGTATGGGGGGCTCCCTCCCAGTACCCTGTGAGGACACGTGGTGGTCCTACCCTCTCGGGAGGTGGCTGCAAAACCCAGGAGTGGTTTAACTCCTATCCCCCAAAGCTCTGGGTGCTGGGAAGAGACAGGTCGTGTCCCCCCCAACACCGTGGTGTCCCCCACACTCACATCACCCAGTGGAGACCTCTGGCCAGCAGCTCCCGGCAGCGCCGCAGGGCCTGGGCGATGCGCAGCGTCTGGTGCACGGCCCCCACCGCGCTCTGCAAAGCAAAGGGCACTGCAGGGGGTGCTCCCCAACGCTGGGGGTCCCCCCCCGGGCCATGCCAGCACCCCCTCCTACCTTGGCTGCGCTGCAGTCGGCCACCACGTCCACCTTGGGGACAAACTTTGGAAACTCAAGTGCCGCTGGAAAGACAGACAGCGGTCACGGGGCTTTGGGGATCCACGGGGACATTGCACACACATAGTGCTCTCCAGGAGATTTGGGAAATGTGGACTACGGCACGAATATGTGGACTATGGAATATGTGGATTAATAATATGGACTATGAGTACATGGACCAAATGTGGACTGTGCTGCTTGGTGGGCAGCCATGGGGAAAACCTCCCAATCCTGCTCCAGCCTCATAACCCCTCCACCTCCTGCTGTGCATGGGGGTCTATAAGGATAATAATTTAGGCAAATCACAGAATGACATGGGGTTGGAAAGGACCTCTGGAGATCATCTCCTCCAACCCCCTGCCAGAGCAGGGCCACCCAGAGCAAGTCCCACAGGAACATGTCCAGGTGGGGTTTGAATGTCTCCAGAGAAGGAGACTCCACCACCTCCCTGGGCAGCCTCTGCCAGGGCTCTGCCACCCTCACAGGAAAGTTCCTCCTCACGTTGAGGTGGTACTTCTTACATTCAAGTTTGTGCCCATTTCCTCTTGTCCTGTCCCTGGGCACCACTGAAAAAAGACTGGCCCCATCCTCCTGACACCCACCCTTTAAGTATTTATAGACATTGATCAGATCCCCCCTCAGCCTTTTCTTCTCCAGACTAAAAATTCCCAAGTCCCTCAGCCTTTCATCATAAGAGAGATGCTCCAGACTCCTCATCATCTTTGTAGCCTCTGCTGTCCCCTCTCCCTGTCCTTCTTGAACTGGGAAATCTCTCCTGGCACCCACTCTGCCTCTCCTGATGCATCTCCAAGCCAAGGTACAAAATCTCTCTTGTGGCACCCACCCTGCCTCTCCTGATGCATCTCCAAGCCAAGGTACTCACGGTCTCTGTATCTGACTCCTACCACCTCTTCTGGTTGCTCAGCAGAGCTCAGCAAGGTCAGAGGGTTGCGCTCTGTGGTTGTGCAGAAACTATGAGCTTGTAGATTAGGATCCAGTTCATACAGATGACCTTCAAAAAAATATTCTTGGTGGTGAGGGACTATATTAGTTTGTTTGAAGACAGCATCTAAAAACTTGGTGGTACTGAAATGAAAAAGAAATGGAAGAATGGGGAATAAGCAAGGTGGCGAGCGCTCAGATTTCCATTGCCTGACCCCTCTTCTCGTAACAAAATATCCCACAAGATCAGTGCCCCCCCTTGGACAACCTCCCTGGGGGTCTCCGTGTGCCTTGGCAGGAAACAACAGTTAGTGCCCTCCCCAGGAAAGGCTGGTTTGAGCCTGGTTTGTTTTAACCTCAGTTCAGGTGCTGAAACAAGGAGCTGCAGCTCCCGAGCTCAATTCCCAAACTCTCCTTCAACACGACCTCGGCATCCTTACGTGTTGTAGGAGTGGATGTAGATGCGATGGGAGGAAGCCTGCTGCAGGGAGAAGACGTCGACCACAATCCTGTGCAAAATGTCGTTGGTTTCTGCAAAAAACTGGTCGAATCCCCAGCATTTCTCCTGATCCGCCTCCAGGATGTTAGCCAAAATGGGAATCAGCTGGTCCTTCAGCCCCCTGCAGCAGAGATGGTTGCCCAGACTGGCATAACCCTGAGCCCTGTGGGGCTGGGGAGAGGAGCAGCCCCTGCCCCTCGGCTGAGCCCCTGCCCCATCTTGCACCCCATTTTCCTGGCCGTAAAGCAAGGAACTGGCCCGAGAGCTGGGACATTTGCAGATGAAAAGCTCATCTGCCTCGTTAAAACTTCCTGAGCCACCTGGGGCAGGATGCCCTCTCCAGCCACGGTGCCAGGATGCAGGACCCGCAGCGGGAGCAGAGACAGGATGGGACACTCACGTGGAGAGGCGGCAAGTGAGGGGCAGCTCGTAGCTCCACTCGATGGTCCCGTTCTCCTGCCTCTGGACCCCCGCGATGGCTCCGGGAGGCTTCTCGGTGGTGATTTTATACCTGTGGAAAGGAAATCGCTTGCAGCTGAAACGGGCCAAGTGACCTCTGTTTGGGGACTACATCCCTTGGGGTCAGCAACGAGGGAAAGGGCTGAGCACGGATTGGGAGGGAAAGACACAACTCACAGACAGAAAAAAAATGCAGAGAGGAAAAACACTTCAAGAAACAGTCAAAGAAGTTTCATCCAAACATTAACCCTGCCTCCTCTTCCAGCTGTTTGGCCACAAGGATGCATTTTGAGGGCAAACATGGTAAATAGGGCACAGCCCCTTCGCTGCACTGCACATACATGCTCTCCATACTGGTATGGAACCAGCCACGGGCTACCTTTTGGGGCTTTCTAGGTGATATGGGATGAAGTGACCTGCAAACTACAGCTGACAGTCCTGGGCATGCATTGAGCCCCAGCCAGGATGTCCTGCAGCCCCCCAGGGCCACCAGCCACAGTCCCACCTCCCTACACAGCAGCACCCAAGCCCTCCCAGCTGGACACGGCACCTACATGGTCTCCTTGTTCCTGCGAGGTCCCCCGAAGGGGACGAAGGGGAGGCTGCCGGTGGCGGCGTGGTAGAAGGTGACACCGATGCTCCAGAGGTCGACGGTGACGCCATACGCCTTCTGCTGCGGCTTGCGCAGGACAGCACGCTCGTACATGTCGGGGTGCTGGGGGGAGGAAGAGGAGAGCGGGGGCTGCCGACCCATCCAGAGGGTCTACGGTGGCCATCGAGCCATGGGTACAAAGACTGAAACCCAACGACTAATTTTGGCCTCTTCTACCACCTCCAGACAAAACATCACCTGTAACTCTACGGCAAAAATGCTGAGACATCCTCCCCTCCCCTTCTTCAAAAAATGTGGCCCTTTTGAGTTTGGGGTCCCCAAGACACTGGTGGTCTCTACAAGTTGCCCAGGCATTGGATGGAGGGATGGGGACCAGCTTCCCTCAGGGCCACCAAACTGATGACAGGCTGCACTCACGAGATATTCCTCCGTCCCGTAGACAGACACAAACTTCTCATCATCGTCCAGCTCTCGGGCGGCCCCAAAATCCGTCAGCTTGTAGATGCTCTGCCCGTCCTCCCCCATCAGCCGCATGATGTTGCCGGGTTTGATGTCTCTGTGGACAACGCCGTTCTCGCGGAGGTGGTTCATCCCTGACACTGGGCACAAGGGGGACGGCAGTTTGCTCCAGAGGGTTTTGTTTAAACGTAGGAGTATGAGAAAGGATGGAGAGAGGACAAGCCCCAGGGCTGGTTGCATTTAGGGGACCAACGTGACTTTGGGGAACAGAGAGGATGAGCGAGCACATGGTTGAGCAGCGTCCTCATGCTCCCCCACCGTGGGACACAGCCCATTCCTACAGACCTTCCTGGAGCAGGTCTTCAAGGAGAAACCCTCAGGCTTCCCCTGAACCCTCAGGGCTTCCCCCGAGCTCACAAACCCACCCCATTCGGGGGTGCAATCTCTGAGTGCTCAGCCCAGCCCCCCCATCCACAGCCCAGGGCTGGTGCCCGCAGGGTCCCACCAGCACCGTGATGTCCCCAGCCCACAGCTCCTGCTCGTGGAGGAGGGGGCACAGGGACCCCCACACTCACCCACACACTGCAGCACGATGAGGAACTCGGACTCAGACAAGCCAAAAGCGTTTGCTGGATCCTCCAGCACGTTCAGCAGGCTGCCACTGGAGCAGTACTCCATCACCAGCACCTTCTGCTTGCTGCTGCCCTGCGGGGGAAACAGCCGTCAGGGATCCCCCAGCCCCATGTCCCAGCCGGTGGCCCCACCAGGCAGGACCAGGTCCCCTCCTTTGGTTGGTGGGTCCCCGAGTTTCTCCTTCTCGGGTAAACCACGGTTGGAGAATCACAGACTGGGTTGGAAGGGACCTTAAAGATGATCCAGTTCCAACCCCCTGCCATGGGCAGGGACACCTCCCACCAGGCCACGTTGCCCAAATGTCTCCTCTGTGCCACACGCCTGGCCAGGGGACATCAGCAGGTCACGGTCAAGCTCCAGCTCAGTGACCCAGTGCCACCAGTGTCCCCAGTGCTGAAGGACCGTGCTGAGGCTTGGCGTGGAGCCGGAGGGAGGAGAAGACAGCCCAGGACCACCGCTCCCATCCCACATCACAGACCAGATTTGACCAGTTTCTGAGCCAAGGTCCCGCTCACCGTCTCCTCCACGGCAAATAACTTGACAATGTTTTTATGGTTCAACTTCCTCAGCATCTCAAACTCTCTCATCTGGACCTCCTGGGGCCGGAGGTAGCTGGCATTATTGAAGACCTTGACAGCAACCAGCTCCCCCGATTTCTGGGAAAAGAGGAAAAAAGAGAAAAAAGGAAACGGGAGGTGACGCCATCCACATCCCAAGCAGCTCCGTTAGTGCTCCCGCATCCCGCTGGGGATGGGAACTGCACCAAAAACACATCATGGTTCTGGACAGGCCTCCCAGAGCCCACGTTTTCCCCACTGCAAAAGGAGATGGCTCTTAATTCACCTCCTTTTGCTTCCTGCCCCACAGCCCGTGTGTGGCCCCGCACGGGGTTTGTTCAGCTCCACTGGGAGCGTGGGGCTGGGGCTGGGAGCTCCCCCCCCCCGCTCTCTGCAGGACGGGGATGTTTCCAAACCTCTCCTGCCCCACGCCTGCAGAGACAGCAGCCTTCAAAGGCCGGCGAGGCGGAGAGGCTCTATTCCAGCCCTGGCAAGTGTTTGCATGAAATATGCAAATCAACCAGGACGGGGTTTTCAAAACCTCTGGGCATTCCCCCGAAAACAGCTTCCTCCCCCCACCCCCCCCAAAAAAGCTGCCGTCCTCCCGTGGATCTGGGCTGGTTCCTGGGGGGGCAAAGAGCCAAATGAAAAATGAAAATAAAACCCAAAGCAGCCCCCGCCGCTGCCGGCAGCCTCTGCTCTCCACGGGAGCTCTGGGGAGGGGAGCACGGGCATCCTTGTGATGGGGGGGCAAGAGGGTGGGGGGGACAGGGTGGCTTTGGGGTGACTGTCCCCCCCCCTACTCACCTTATTGCGAGCTTTGTAGACACAGGCCGTGGCGCCCTGGCCCAGGAGGTCCTCGGTGCTCCAGAGGTAGTTTGGGGTGCTCTGCATCTCCAGCAGCGCCTCCGCCAGCCCCGCTGCCAAAACCCCGGCCTTTATCCCTCCTCCCCTGGCAATTCCCGGGAGAAAAGCCAAGGGCAGGACATACCCCTTAGCGGGGAGCCCCCCCCCAGCCTCCTAACTCACCAACACCGAGGGGGCAGCACCCCAGGAAGGGCTGAGCATGGATGGAGCCCTCAGCGCTGCCCAAAAAAAAAATCACCCCGTGGCCGGGACCTGTCGGGGCTGGCAGAGAAACACTGACAGATGCCAAAAAAAAAAAAAAAAAAAAAACCGAGCAAACAAACTTGGGGAGCTGCAAGGTGGTGAGAGGCACCTCCCCGCCCCGAGAACAGAAACCTATGGGATTGCAAAACCCGCTCTGCAAGCATCAGCTGCGGCTGGAGGAGGAAATGCTTCAGCTTCCTGCTCGAGAAGAAAAAAAAAAAAAAATAAAAAAAAAAAAAAATTCCCAGAGTTGCAGCCGTCCCCCGGGGTGTTGGGCTCCCGGGACACGGGGCTGGGATGGACTCTGTCCCGGCAAATGGTGCCGAGCACCGGCCACCAGGAT
This sequence comes from Calidris pugnax, assembly GCF_001431845.1. Taxonomy (NCBI): domain Eukaryota; kingdom Metazoa; phylum Chordata; class Aves; order Charadriiformes; family Scolopacidae; genus Calidris; species Calidris pugnax. Next base: position 3,100,223 of record NW_015090898.1, read on the forward strand.
TTGGGAGGCAAATCAGTGCAGGGTCTGCACCCCAGGGCTGTGGGCAGGCCCGCAGGGTGCTGCCCACGGGGGGGTCCCCATGGCCCCGACACAGTCCCAGTGGCGCAGGGGGCAAATCTGCAATTTTTACACTAAAAAAAACCCAACAAACCCAGCACAGGACACAGTCTCCTGTGTTGGGATGCATTTGGGATGAGCTGTGGGCACTGACCCCCTTTATAGAGCCACCAGCTGCTCCAGCTGGGTGCTCACAAGCTCTGCCAGGGCCAGGGTGGTTCAGCTCAACCCATCACACCTCCAAGAGCTGCTTTGCAGGAGCTGCAGGTCCCAGAGGCTTCCTTGACCAGCTCCTTCAGGACCACAGCTCCCAGTCCCCAGGGACAGCCCTTGAGCCTGACCCAGGTGAAACTGCTCATAATAAAGTGCAGAGAGAGAGGGAGGAAACGAATTCAAACAAAGCAAACAGCCCTGATCCTCCCCCCGCCACAAACCCAGCCCCCCCGTGTGTGTGAAGCAACGGATCTGGCCCAGCCCCAGGGATTGCAAACACTTCCAGAGGGG
>NW_015090898.1:3111501-3115518 GCF_001431845.1 Calidris pugnax
ACAGTGTTAAGTATTTTTGAAATAGAAATCTCACTTGGACACAAAGATACTGTTTCTAAATTGTAAAACTGCAACTTTCTCATATGTAGTTTGAGGAATTATCACTGTTATCATTCCAAATCTGTATTTTAAGGTTCCTTGTTCCTCTTGTAATAGTATTACACCACTTTAATGCTGGTAGTCCCTACTGCAGAGGTAATGATTCATTTATTTTTCTGACTGGCTCCCAGCACGAGTCTGTCAGGTAAAAGGAAACCCTGAAACCAGCTTCAGAAGGGGGTCTCCTCACACCTGACTGCTACCGGCAGGCTCGGGAGCTGATTGTAAAGAACTGTCTCCATCTTTAATTCTATTAAAATCTAAATACAAGTTCTATGTACTTGTTTTGGGAGAGGGTTTCCATAGAATCAGAGGTGTAGCTGTTACTAGCCTGAGGGAGAACTATAATTATATATAAAACACTTACCTGGTGCAGGTCACAGAAACGCAAACACGTTTAACGCCAGTCATTACTTCTTTTTTCATTTTAACTCCTTCCATCTTCTTCCCCACCCCACGCACTCCCAGTTGTATAAGGATGTAGAGAAGTCTTGCTTTATGCCGAGCTGATTGATAGGAGAACGGGAGAAGGTCTGGGTTCTGCACCCAGTAGCTGGTGCCAGGATCCTGCGCTGAAGTAACGCCCTCTCTTCTGCCTCCTTCCCCTTCCAGCCACCACTGCCTGCGACCCGGTGGTGGAGGAGCACTTCCGCCGGAGCCTTGGCAAGAACTACAAGGAGCCTGAGCCAGTGGCAAACTCTGTGTCCATCACGGGGTCAGTCGACGACCACTTTGCCAAAGCACTCGGGGATACATGGCTTCAGATCAAAGCTGCGAAGGACGGAGTCTCCAGCAGTCCCGAGTCTGCCTCGCGGCGGGGCCAGTCTTCCCCTTCCTCTCACATGGTCAATCATAATCACTCGCCCTCCGTGGTCTCATGAAGAGAGGACCCAGACGTTTGTGAATTTGCATGGTTTGACTGAGCTTTGAACAGTGCTTAAAATAGTGTTGGGGGAGGGGAGATTAGTTTTCAACACATGTTTTTGTGTACTCACTTTTTATTTGTAAAAGGGTGCCCTTAAAGATGATAGCAGGAACTATTTCATAAAGATTCATACGATGTAGCATCCTTTTTTTTTTTTTTTTTCCTTCCTCAATTACCAAAAAAACCCCTGATGCAAATCTGCTGCCCCTTAAAAAAAATAATGCACGCTAATCCACAAAAGCCATTACACTTAGTTGGTTGACCCAAGTGCTTTTTTGCTTTTATTAGCTTCTCGAGACTAGAATTTGTCTGGTTTGCTTACATTGCGCTTTTTTTTTTTTTTTTAATTTTTATTTCCCTCTGTGAAGTAATTTTGTATGTATATACTTGAAAAGAACTGTCATGTATGATTTGCACTATTGGAGGAGGACTGAAGTTGCATAGCAACTTTCTGGAAGATGTTAACATTTTGAGGGCAAACTGCTGAAAAAAGGGTTTAAGGATGACATTTCTATCAGTTTGATTTTTTTTTATTTTTTTTTTTTCTTAAAGCAAAACAGCTTTGGAAGGGGAAGTCTCATACAGGTTATAGGTCTTTCTCTCTTTAGATTTCAGGTGCTTAGTGCTTGCAACTGGACTGCATAATTTACAGAACACGGGCATTTTTTCCTAAACACTGCAGTTTGTTAGAATAGAGCTGAGGTCGGAGGGTTCAATAGTGCTTAACGATGCATGTTTTATGAAAAATAGCTGGTATCTATTAATGTATAGACAGTAAGAATCATAATACTTATTAGCTTTCCTTCAGAATTAGTTTATTTTTGTCAGTAACAATCCTAGATATACTTACTGCTGGTACAGTTGTACTCTATGATATTTGTATTTGATATTCACTTTAGTAGCAGCCAGCAAACGAGGACAGCCTCAGGACAGGCCTCAACCGCCGCGGTGTAGAGATCCCCCACTTGTGGTACAGGATGCTAGAGCTTTGCGCGTGACCGAGCACTTGTTCCTGCCTGCGGCGCCGTCTGCCGAGCAGGAACCGCTTCCTAGAGCTGAGTCTGTGTGATCCACCCTAACGAGCTGCAGGAACTGCTACCGTTACCTATCTTGGCTGGACAACAGATTGTTACAGTTTGTGAAATAGGATCTTTGGATTTTTTTTTTTTTTTTAAGCTTATTCATAAACCTATGCCAAGTTGCAGCATACATTCCTCCAGTAGAAGACTTTATACCAGGTATTACTGCATTTATTATCATTTGCTATATTAATAGCTACTAACTAGAAATTAGGCAGTAGAGGCAGGCGTAAAACCACAGCTGTGCTAGTACTAAGAGCTTCTCTTCTTCTTGTTAAGTGTAACTGCTCTCCCCCATACATTCCATCTTCCCAGTACGGTTGCAACTAGGGCTTTGGTTTTTATACTGGGTGACCTGAAACGATTGGTTCAGTGTAGAAAGTTAGAACTGGTTGGAAGATGAACTACACGTGATGTATTATGGACTATGTTACAGTATTGGGTCCATGGTGGCTTTTATTTTATGTTGTTGTTGTTTTTTTTTTAAAGTTAAGCTATTTAATTTGGAAAAGGTGCAGGGTAGAAAGAGATCGGGAGATTGGCTCTTACTCTTGTTGAGAAGGTGGCTGCTCAATTAAGAAAAAAAAAAAAAAATTAAAAAAAAAAATAATTCCCAGAGTTGCAGCCGTCCCCCGGGGTGTTGGGCTCCCGGGACACGGGGCTGGGATGGACTCTGTCCCGGCAAATGGTGCCGAGCACCGGCCACCAGGATTTGGGAGGCAAATCAGTGCAGGGTCTGCACCCCAGGGCTGTGGGCAGCCTTCCTCAGCCACACGGGGTGCTGCCCACGGGGGGGTCCCCACGGCCCCGACACAGTCCCAGTGGTGCAGGGGGCAAATCTGCAATTTTTGCACTAAAAAAAACCCAACAAACCCAGCACAGGACACAGTCTCCTGTGTTGGGATGCATTTGGGATGAGCTGTGGGCACTGACCCCCTTTATAGAGCCACCAGCTGCTCCAGCTGGGTGCTCACAAGCTCTGCCAGGGCCAGGGTGGTTCAGCTCAACCCATCACACCTCCAAGAGCTGCTTTGCAGGAGCTGCAGGTCCCAGAGGCTTCCTTGACCAGCTCCTTCAGGACCACAGCTCCCAGTCCCCAGGGACAGCCCTTGAGCCTGACCCAGGTGAAACTGCTCATGATAAAGTGCAGAGAGAGAGGGAGGGAGGAAACGGATTCAAACAAAGCAAACAGCCCTGATCCTCCCCCCGCCACAAACCCAGCCCCCCCGTGTGTGTGAAGCAACGGATCTGGCCCAGCCCCAGTGATTGCAAACACTTCCAGAGGGTTTCAGGGATGAGCAAAGGGCAGAGGAAGATTGCGGGGCATTCCCCGGGAGTCACGCAGAGATTCAGAGCCATGGGTCGGTCGAGGACTTCTCATCTCAGGGAGGGAAAGGAAGGTGCTGTGTCGGGGCTGAGCACCGCTGTGCCCCAGGGGGACACAGTCTGTCTGTCCCATCCCATCCCATCCCATCCCATCCCATCCCCGGGCAGCACCCCACGAGGCTCACGGCAGGGCCATGGCACAGCCCCACTGGGAATTAGAGCAGAGCCTCCATGGGGTGTCCCCAGATGGGGACCAGAACCAACCCCAAACCCTCGGCACCCAGCCCTGCCGGGGCAAGAGGCAGCGGGGAGAGCAGGCAGGGGCTCACAGCGCGGGCAGGTGGGGTGCAAGGTGGGATGTGGGATGTAGGGTGCAAGGTAGGATGCAGGATTTAGGGTGGGAAGTGGGATGCGGGGTACAGGGTGGGAAGCAGGGTGGGATACAAGGTACAGGTGGGATGTAGAGTGGGATGCAGGATGCAGGGTACAGGTGTGATGTTGAGTACAGGGTGAGGTACAGGTGGGATGCAGGGTGGGATGGGGGATGTGGGATGCAGGATGCAAGGTAGGATGCAGGATTTAGGGTGG
>NW_015090899.1:0-102237 GCF_001431845.1 Calidris pugnax
CACTCAAATGACTGAAGAGCAGAGTCCCAATAGGTCCAGCACAGAATCATACAATGCCAGGTGGGAAGGCCCCTCAAAGATCATCTGCTCCAAATGTTCTCGTGTCTAAACAAGATGGCCCAGCACCCTGCCCAGATGAATCTTAACAGTGTCCAGTGTTTGGGAATCCACCACTTCCCTAGGGAGGTTATTCCAGTGGTTGATTGTTCTCATTGTGAAATTTTTTTCTCTTGTATGCAGCTCGCAGGAGCAAGCTATACCCATTACCCCATGTCTTTTCCATGTGACTCCTTGTAAAAAGGAATCTTCCATCTTCTTTGCAGCCACCCTTTAAATACTGGAACATGGTGATAAGGTCTCCCCTAAGCCTTCTTTTCTGAAGGCTGAACAAACCCAGTTCTCAGCCTTTCCTCATATGTCAGGCTTCCTAGTCCTTTGGTCATCCTGGTGGCCCTTCTCTAGACCCTCTCCAGCCTGTCCACACCTTTGCAGACCAAAACTGAACACAATATTCCAGGTGTGGCCTGACAAGTGCTGAGTAGAGAGGGATAATGCCTTCTTTATCTCCGGTGTTGGTGCCCTTGTTGATGCAACCCAGCATCCTGTTGACTTTCTTTGCCACAGCAGCACACTGTTCACTTGCATTGAGCTTGTTGTCCACAGTGCTGCTGCCCAGCGGGGTAGATCCCAACCTGTGCTGCACTCCTGGATTATTTTTTCCCAGGTGCAAGACCTTACGCTTGTCCTTGTTGAACTTCATGAGGTTCTTGTTAGCCTACTCTTCCAGCTTATCCAGGTCTTCCTGCAGGCTGGCTCTCCCTTTCCAAGTGTCCACTTCCCCACTCAGTTAGGTGTCATCAGCAAAAATCATCAAACCACACTTGATCCCATCATCCAGGTCACTTATGAAGATATTAAGCAGCGCTGGGCCCAGTATCGACCCCTGGGGGACCCAACTCCAGTTTGAACAGGAGCTATTTACCATCACCCTCTTGGTGTGACCTTTCAGTCAGTCCCCCACCCTCTGCACAGACTACTTGTCTAGACCATAACGTATCAATATATTTTCAGTTAAACTACTGGCTAGATGAGGATCCAAAAATGTCAGCTAATAATCCTGAACCTGTTAAATTTACAGAGGCAAATCTTATCCCTTAGGGTCAGAGTTATCTACATCTTTTGGGACAGTTTATAGCATAGGCTAGAAGTACCTAAACTAGCTTTAAAAGCAGAGAAATCTCATTTATATTCTGTTCTCCATTACGTATTACATGGCCTAGAATAAGACTGCATGCTGGAGACTTCAGCAGCTTCAGGTATCCACTAGCCAGTAACTTCCAGAAACTGTTACATACCATAAAGAAACTTCCATCTTGCCAGTTTTCACTTCTCCTTTATTTATCTACCAGGGGCAGAAACTTGCAGAAGGGTTGCTTATGAGGGCCAAGCAGTGGAAGGGAAAAGTATAAAAGGTCACACAATGAGCTTCAAAAAGACAATGCTGCAAGAGCTGGATCAGTTTTTTGGGAGTTACACTTGGTTTTAGTGGGAATGCTTCAGGCAGGATGACTACCAATCATCTCTTGAGATCAAAGGTTTTCTTGTGATTTCATTTAAAAACTGTTATTCCTTTTAGCATACACAGCAAACAGAACCTGTTTGGATGTGAACAAGGAGTGTGTTGAAGATGAAGTATGTAACAAACAGTTGTCCCTGTACCTTAAGGTTTGCTCAGTAAATAAGAAGTGCGACATGGAAGAATGTCAAGCAGCCATAAGATTCTTCTACCAAAACATGCCTTTTGAAGTCGCCCAAATGATGACATTTTGTGATTGTGTCCCGTCTGATGAATCCTGCCACAGAGCCAAAGACCTTCTCCATGGCAAGCCCTGTGCAGTCACTGCAGTTCCACCCCCATCATGTCTGAATGTAATCCACATGTGCGAAGAGAATGAGTTGTGCAGGTAAGAAGAAGAAAGATTCTTCTCAGTAATGTGCTTTTGAATACTGATTTATCAAACAATTTTTGTATATATGCGCCATATATCTCCTCCAGAAGAAAATCATTTTCTGCACCGTGTCTACTGTGTATCATCATTTGTGTTTGACATCTTCACAAATGTCTGCATCAGCTGTGGTAATTCCACAAGTAAACTGAGAAGGTTCATTTTCAGAAAGGTCTAGAATCTAGGCTGGGCTTTTCTTCTGCCTGTTTCATGATGCTTAAACACCGTTTCTGTTAGACAAACTATGCCGTTGCATATTTTCATTACCACTTTCTTCAGATAACACCTGCCAGTCTGCACCTTTGCCCTCGAGCAGTTTGCTCAAATTGTGCAGCAGACCGGACAAAGTTTGTTTGGTTAAAGTAATTATCTTTTCCACCGCAGAGTCTGACCCTTTGTACCCAACCGCCTTACAGCCAGCTTGGCCTGTTCAAAAAACTTGTCTTATTCTTTTCATCTCAGGCAGACCACCAAACTCATGAAGAAAACACAGTTTTCAGATTTGATTTTATTTTTAGAAAACATGCAACAGGATTAGCCCATATTTGTAGTTCTACTAAATTGCCACCATTTGAGGGTGGTCAATTGGCCCACTTTTGTTTTCAGTGTAGTCATCAGTTCCTTTGTGGATTAGACCTGAGTTTTACCTCAAAGCTCTGCTCAAATTAACCTTCTATCATCAAACCAGGAGGCCAGGACAGGCTTTCAGTTCAGTGCTGGCTGTTCAGATTGATGTCAGTGAGAATTGCCCCTTTTTATGTCAAGAAGAATTGGGCTACAAATGTGTGTCTGTGCATGTGAATGTGTACACATGTAATATCGTAATTGCTGAATTACCTGTTATTTTGGGAACATTAATGTTTCCTGGCCCTGACAATCAGTGGATATAATTAGCATAATTAGTCTGTGAATTATGGCTAGCCGTATCTATAAGTCAGAGGTGAACAAAAATAATTCCATTAGCACAGAGGTGGCATCTGCTTTGAAACCTTTGCTTGTTGTAATGAAAATATTTACAATAATGTCCTAGCTGGCATTGTAACAGCCTGTGCTGTTCCACCTGACTTGCTTGTAAGAGTTTCACAATATCAAAAGTAAATTAATAACGCTGGCTCTCCCTTTCCAAGTGTCCACTTCCCCACTCAGTTAGGTGTCATCAGCAAAAATCATCAAACCACACTTGATCCCATCATCCAGGTCACTTATGAAGATATTAAGCAGCGCTGGGCCCAGTATCGACCCCTGGGGGACCCAACTCCAGTTTGAACAGGAGCTATTTACCATCACCCTCTTGGTGTGACCTTTCAGTCAGTCCCCCACCCTCTGCACAGACTACTTGTCTAGACCATAACGTATCAATATATTTTCAGTTAAACTACTGGCTAGATGAGGATCCAAAAATGTCAGCTAATAATCCTGAACCTGTTAAATTTACAGAGGCAAATCTTATCCCTTAGGGTCAGAGTTATCTACATCTTTTGGGACAGTTTATAGCATAGGCTAGAAGTACCTAAACTAGCTTTAAAAGCAGAGAAATCTCATTTATATTCTGTTCTCCATTACGTATTACATGGCCTAGAATAAGACTGCATGCTGGAGACTTCAGCAGCTTCAGGTATCCACTAGCCAGTAACTTCCAGAAACTGTTACATACCATAAAGAAACTTCCATCTTGCCAGTTTTCACTTCTCCTTTATTTATCTACCAGGGGCAGAAACTTGCAGAAGGGTTGCTTATGAGGGCCAAGCAGTGGAAGGGAAAAGTATAAAAGGTCACACAATGAGCTTCAAAAAGACAATGCTGCAAGAGCTGGATCAGTTTTTTGGGAGTTACACTTGGTTTTAGTGGGAATGCTTCAGGCAGGATGACTACCAATCATCTCTTGAGATCAAAGGTTTTCTTGTGATTTCATTTAAAAACTGTTATTCCTTTTAGCATACACAGCAAACAGAACCTGTTTGGATGTGAACAAGGAGTGTGTTGAAGATGAAGTATGTAACAAACAGTTGTCCCTGTACCTTAAGGTTTGCTCAGTAAATAAGAAGTGCGACATGGAAGAATGTCAAGCAGCCATAAGATTCTTCTACCAAAACATGCCTTTTGAAGTCGCCCAAATGATGACATTTTGTGATTGTGTCCCGTCTGATGAATCCTGCCACAGAGCCAAAGACCTTCTCCATGGCAAGCCCTGTGCAGTCACTGCAGTTCCACCCCCATCATGTCTGAATGTAATCCACATGTGCGAAGAGAATGAGTTGTGCAGGTAAGAAGAAGAAAGATTCTTCTCAGTAATGTGCTTTTGAATACTGATTTATCAAACAATTTTTGTATATATGCGCCATATATCTCCTCCAGAAGAAAATCATTTTCTGCACCGTGTCTACTGTGTATCATCATTTGTGTTTGACATCTTCACAAATGTCTGCATCAGCTGTGGTAATTCCACAAGTAAACTGAGAAGGTTCATTTTCAGAAAGGTCTAGAATCTAGGCTGGGCTTTTCTTCTGCCTGTTTCATGATGCTTAAACACCGTTTCTGTTAGACAAACTATGCCGTTGCATATTTTCATTACCACTTTCTTCAGATAACACCTGCCAGTCTGCACCTTTGCCCTCGAGCAGTTTGCTCAAATTGTGCAGCAGACCGGACAAAGTTTGTTTGGTTAAAGTAATTACCTTTTCCACCGCAGAGTCTGACCCTTTGTACCCAACCGCCTTACAGCCAGCTTGGCCTGTTCAAAAAACTTGTCTTATTCTTTTCATCTCAGGCAGACCACCAAACTCATGAAGAAAACACAGTTTTCAGATTTGATTTTATTTTTAGAAAACATGCAACAGGATTAGCCCATATTTGTAGTTCTACTAAATTGCCACCATTTGAGGGTGGTCAATTGGCCTACTTTTGTTTTCAGTGTAGTCATCAGTTCCTTTGTGGATTAGACCTGAGTTTTACCTCAAAGCTCTGCTCAAATTAACCTTCTATCATCAAACCAGGAGGCCAGGACAGGCTTTCAGTTCAGTGCTGGCTGTTCAGATTGATGTCAGTGAGAATTGCCCCTTTTTATGTCAAGAAGAATTGGGCTACAAATGTGTGTCTGTGCATGTGAATGTGTACACATGTAATATCGTAATTGCTGAATTACCTGTTATTTTGGGAACATTAATGTTTCCTGGCCCTGACAATCAGTGGATATAATTAGCATAATTAGTCTGTGAATTATGGCTAGCCGTATCTATAAGTCAGAGGTGAACAAAAATAATTCCATTAGCACAGAGGTGGCATCTGCTTTGAAACCTTTGCTTGTTGTAATGAAAATATTTACAATAATGTCCTAGCTGGCATTGTAACAGCCTGTGCTGTTCCACCTGACTTGCTTGTAAGAGTTTCACAATATCAAAAGTAAATTAATAACCTATTTTTATGATTAAGGAAAAACTCCTTTAATATATTAATGTTCAATATACAACAGTTTACCTTTATCTAACATTTAATATAGGTGATAAATTAGTTTCTAATTAATATCTACAGATTTCTTAGTTAACTTTTAATAGATGTTTTCTATTGTTACACATAGTGCACTAAAGGCCATTCTATCCTGTGAGCAAATAAACTGAAATCATTTGAGATTATTGATCCAGCAAACAAGTTAATTCTTCTCATAATTTTCTCCACTATCAATTAAACTATAAGGTCAACAGAATTGCTTCTAATTTTTCCTGAGCCTTGGACATTTTGTATTTTGTTAGCATTCAGGGGGAGGAGGGGTTGGCATTGGATGTCGATTATTTTATGTAAAATAAGTTGAATATTCATTCTTCCTTCACACAGCCTAGCAAACTGATCCACTAGTACAACACCTGGTGGGGTTTCATTGTGGTGACCAGTCTTATTCCTCTCTCCAGAGTTCTTCTCTGAGCATCTGAGACTATTGATAGTCACAGTGATTTTTGTTGGACCCTGGGAAAATCTCCACAGGTGCCAATTAGAAGTGTGGGTAGTTTTTTTCTCAAAAACTTTTTCAATAAAACCAAGTTTTTCCACAATTCTACAATTTCGCAGATTTCACTCAGACCAATTAAGCATAAATCAGAGCAGAATTAATTTAGGCCAGCTATCATTGAATATTGTGATGTTTAAGGCTAAAGTGGTACCTTGGGAACACACTCTCTTTTTAGGATGATCCTTAAATATTTTTTTGAGAAACCACAGTGTTTTAAAACCATCATTGCATACTTTTTTTTTCTTTTTTTTTTTTTTTTCCCCACCAGGAAAAAATACACAGCTTTTCGGTCAAAGTGTTGGAGACACATGACAAAAAAATGCTACGACGATGAAGCTTGTCTTGAAACTTTAATCAAGGATGACATCCCCTGTTCTGCAAATGCTGATTGCAAAGCAGCCTACATCAGCAACTGGGGCACGATGCTGCGCGTGGAGTGTACCTGCCACAATTTGCCTCCTGCAGAGCAGTCTTTGTGTGAGCTCTTCCACCACATGCTTCACAGCAAATCCTGCTTCAGTGAGCTACGTGAGTAAAACATAAAAAATTAAAGAGTAATTAAAGAGTATTAAAAATGCTGGCTTACACCAAATCTTTACTATAGCTTTGCCACCACTGATTTCAGCAAGATTTACATCTGCGGGTTTTTTTAATCCAAGTCAAAATACAAATTGCATGTATAGTATTTTCATCTGGTTTTGGGAAATATATTAGCAGTAAGTCAATAAAATTGACTACATGCCTCATTGCAAGAATTTGCTGGAATAACAAAAAAAGAATAATTTTCTGGGGTCTGTACTATTATTCATATTAGAAAAGTCCAAAACCTTCCTCTCATTGGCTTCATGTACTTCAGTACACTGTTTTTGCAAATAGTATGACATATTATGTTGGGTTTTCTTTCTTTTCTTCTTGGAGTCTTAGTATAGCTTACACACACTTAGCAGAAGACTTCATTCCATGGAAAATAACTTCAGTGATTTAAATAGGACCTCTCAAAGAAAAAGCTGCTGCGAATGGAGGCCTCAGGATTTGGCCTTCAGTAAAAGCACTGGGGCCACCTCAGATGCAACGTATGTATTTTCTCAGAACCGCTAAAGCCCTTCATGTGCTACATCAGCCACTTATTTTTGTTAAGTAAAAAAGGCCTTGCCAAGTCTTTGTTTAAGAGAGAATTGTTAGTGGCACAATACGAGAGCAGATATTCATGTTTTAGTCTGAATCAGGAGTGTGCCTTTGAAGCAAACCCCCAGTTTTTTCCCTCTCAGGACAATACGAGAGCAGATATTCACGTTTTAGTCTGAATCAGGAGTGTGCTTTTGAAGCAAACCCCCAGTTTTTTCCCTCTCATTGTGCCGTGGGTCCCATCGCAGGGTGGTTCCTGGACCCCTGCAGCCTAAAACTGAACCCAAAGGCCCATCTGCCACCTCTCTAATGCTCCAGATACATCCAGGCACCTGATCCATGGCCCAGATTAAAGCCCGAAGTACCCTTTTCTCCTCAAATCTCTGATCTATCACACCAGCTATTTTGCTATATAAAACCTCTTAGGATATACTACTAAGCCAGTCATCTTATATATGTAATTATATATATTCTCAACCTAGCTTGGGAGAGGTAACAATATCTAAAGATTTCAATGAAAAGCAATTACTATTTCATAGTTCCATCTGATGGACTGTCTTTTAAAAACATGTATTAATTGCATGCATGCATTTCATTGAATGAATGAGCTAATTTTTAGTTTTAGTGGCCCAAATGTTACCACTGATAAGGCTGTAATTTTTTTCTTGTCACTCACAGTCTACCGAGAAATGAAAATCAAGTTGCTGAATCACTGCCCTTAAGCTTAGTTAATCACTAGTAAAATTCAGATTCTGAGAAAAGATTAAAAATCATATAACAAGTCCCCTGGAAAAGTGATACCATAACACACTTAGATTTGAGACTACTGGCAGTGATTTTTCCGATGAATGTTATTTATTTGTTTGCTTCCTTTATGTCTGCATTTAATGGTCGAAATGAGGGATCACATCATTGTGTTAGTTATTCTTTACCTACAAAGCAAAAAGATGACCCTCATGTCATAATAATCAAATAATTGCTCATGAGCTTTTGCCATTCCCTGAAGCAGCCTCAGGATAAAATGTAGTGGGTTTTTTGTGATGGAAACTTCCTTAACCTAATTGGGACTGAAGAGCAGAAGCTTGCTTGCTCCTGTGGTGCAAAGAATTCCTGCCAGTTAAACGAAACCAGTTTGGGGATCCTGGGCCTTTGGCTGAGTAAAGGATTAACCCCTACTCTACAGAACATTTGCAGAGCCTTGCAAATCTTGCTTTTGTTTTCTCTGGATGTCTAGTTGTACTGCTGCTAAACTGAAGACAGAGATGATAATGGGTTTGATTGTGGGGACAGTGGTCTGTTGCAGACCCCCTCCAACCCCTTCTGCTAACTCATTCCTCTGCCCTCAGTGTGAGCACTGCATAACTTTCACTCTTGAATTGGTGATGATTTTTAACTCTGAAGTCTTTCTAACAGGACAAATGCCCAGGGCTAGCAAAAAGGATCTTTGCCTCTAGAACTGGTGTGAAGGGACCTGCAAGTAGTCTTTACACCCTCACATCTTCCTACTCTTTTATGGCACTGCCTTGCTAGGAGTGTTTGCTCTTGGGGCTGTGCTTACAGGATTAAAGCTAGCTGCAGACTCAGTAAAATGCAAGAAGTGGCTGCTATACAAGACAGGAGTACAGTGTGGATCAGTGTCAGGGGAGGATAGGTGTCCCAAGAGGAATAACTGTCAGTAAGTGGCTGCTATACGAGACAGGAGTACAGTGTGGATCAGTGCCAGGGGAGGATAGGTGTCCCAAGAGGAATAAGCAAAAATGCCAGTGACAGAAAGTAAAAAGTTAAGTTTCAAAAATATTTTAACTCTGGGTTGTACTTTCGAACCTCACAGAACAAATACACTGCGAGGAGATTTAGTTCATTGCGATTTAGACAATGTTCCAGGCTGCAAACATAAGCCTTGGTCATATTATTTTCATTCCTCTAGGGAATAAAAATTTCTCAGCTAACAGTCCACGTGACTGACCAAGCATAGTCTTGTATGGTTTAGCCTCTTGGCCTGTAAACAATTCTACTTAGGTAAACCTTTTCTTTTTCATTTCAACAGAAGATATGTATTTTCAGATACATTCATGAAATTATGGCCTCTGAATGGACAGGCCTTTGTGAAAGAGTTGATTGAGGTCTAGTAATTCATTTGAAGAATAAACTCTGCCTTTTGGAAATTACTTCAAACTACTACCCATCTCTCATCACTCTTTTGGTGAGCCTATTTCTAAAATAGCTTATGTGAAAGGAGAATTTAAGCTGGTTTGAGGCAGAGAATATTTTTAAAGCATGCTTGTCCCCCGTAAGAGAAGCTACGGGGGAGGCTTTACTGAGATGTCAAAGGAAGAACTGTCATTCACTTGTTCTTTTTGTTCATTGAGTATCAGTAAACAATATTTTTAAATAGCTGCCTTTATAAATTCTGCGACTCTCATCAAAACACAGAACAGCAATATTCACTTGAATGATTATATTAAAGTAATATTTTGAATGGATATTTTCTTTCAAATATTCAGGTCAAATTTCCATTAAGAAGAAAGGTTTTCATTGGGTAAATACAGAAACGCCAGGAGAAAAGCTTTCAAGAGCACAGTTCCATTCTTCTTCAATTGATGGTGAGTTTGGGCAAACCACTCCCTGATTTTAATAGAAGTACTCTTGAAATTTCCCTTGTGTATCATAGAGAAGACCAAAGTTTGGGTCCCTCAGGTGGGTTCAGGCGACTGAGCTCTACCTGTTTCTCCCCCATCCAACATAATGTGGAAAAATCTCTCCACCTGTTTGGCTGAGCTTATATAACCGCCAAATAAAGATAATGAGACTGAACCAATTTCTCTGATAAGTGGTTTTGAAATAGATGTCTCACAATCACTATATTATAATTGGGGAAAATTAAGCTGTTAAGCCTGCCAGAGCCTGACTCTCCGTACAGTCATTAGAGAGTAGTAGTCATAATGTGTAATACAAATTATTAGCTTTGATGTCACACCTACTTCTCTCCTATCTCTCTTGACTTTTTATGCCATAGTAGTTACAACAACAAAATTAGGAAGCCACAGTTAAGTGGTCTGAAAAGGGGCTTGTGTTATACTCCATCAGACTTTACCTTCTGATGCAACAGAAGGGCACAGCAATTGCGGATCATGATATCCCATGGGTTGAAGAGCTGCATCTGGCTTTATTTCCATACATTTACAGTAAGCAATCAAGTGACATAAAGTTAAAGGATATTGAATTAATATACAAATTTTCTCATGGTTGAAATAATATTAGTTCTGTATTTCCTTTTGAAGGACTCAATTACAAAGTGAGAACACTAAAGAGCTTAATCCACAAATATCAACTCTAATGAGAGTGACCTGTTCCACCCTGTGTGGGGCAGATTACAATACTCCAGACATTACTACAAATTGATTCCCAGAACTGTTCATACTGAACACCTTTAAAAGTGAAAAAATAATTCAAGCTCTGCAAGCAGTATGAAATGAAGGGACTTCCATCATCTCCATCCTCCATCCTTTAACTATTGCTGAAGTGGGCAACCTGGGATGTATGAAAATATATTCATGGGAATGGGATTCCTGAGACCTTTATGTGAATAATTCAGCATTCAGCGTGTTAAAATTACTTAAGAATTATGCATGCCATCCAAGTGCTCTATATAGTCACGGAAGAATGTTAGGGACCCTCAGAGGAAGACTAGTCCCACCTTTTCAGACTGTCTTTGCTGGAAGTGTTGGCTTCTTTTTGCCAACTACAGAGGGATCCTGAATCTCTAGCTTGAACGAGACTCTAGTGGTTAAATAACACAAGTTATAATGCAAGAAATTCTGCTCTAAGTGAGAAAATGTCAAGTGGGAGATATTTCACCCCCGTGACTAGTTCTAACTGCAGACCCTTTCAGTGAGTAAAATGTATTATACATTCCCCTCAGAGATTCAGATAAATGTTTGCAAAAAGCAGCCTGCACCCAGTTAATTCTGTGCACATTGAAGTCTGAATACTTTCCAAAAACCTGTCCTTGAACTCGTAACAGAATTTTGGATGGCCTTAGAAAAATAAAAAGAATGCTGACCAGCCTAAACCATACAATAAAATATTCCTTCTATTGGAGCTGTCATGTACACTAGATGGGAACTCTCTAAGCCATAAATGTCTCATAGGAAGCCAGGTCAGGGAGAAGAATCTGATTCAGGATATCTACCTGATGATAAAAACCATATTGCAAATTGTTTCATAAATCCCACTGCCAAAAATCTAACCCAGAATCCCAGATTCATACACTAGTAAATGTGCATTACGCAGGCTGCAAAGGGAGATATCATCTTTACAAAATATTTATCTTTACTGAAATCAAATCCCAAGAAGAATCCCCGGGTGCAGAAGCAAAACGGTTAAATTGTCAAATACGGCCTTTTGTGTGTATATAAAAGATATTTGGCTATTTTCTGCTTGGAGAGCAGGAGATATAGTTTGCTGATATCTTGTCCCTGCATCAAAATCTCAGAAGAATCCCTTAGCTTGTCATTGAAAGATACAAGGATGCCTTTCACCAATTTAACCTAATGACAGTCTACAGATGAACATGCTCAGAAGAAACTCAGTATTTCTTCAACTTTTTCTTGATTTTATAATTCAAAAAACCACTGTTCAAAAAACAGTAATATTTATCCATTCTATACGCTGGCGTTGCAAATTATGCCACTGGATAAGATTGCTCTTAATAAAAGGAATCTTTCATAATAAATAATAAATTTAAACACACAGATATATACACATATTCACATATATTTGCAAATAAACATAACCCTGTTCAGTCGGAAGAATATTATTCCAGCTTTTGGTGTAGCCATGTGACGACAGGATTGTGTGAAAGCCTTGACTGGATTTACACTCATTCACATACCCAGGAGGGTACGGGCCAACCCAGTCGCCTGTGGAACTGATGCAACCCCCTTAACAAGATGTGATGTGGGCAGAGTCCTCACCATATTAAAAGTTAATGAGACTTTTGCTGTAGGCTTAGATGGGGCCAGGATTTTATGTCATTCCGGAAACAGCATCCAAAAGTGATAAATCAAACAAAAAATTCCCCAAACTTCCAATTTGTTACGCGCTTTCATCCCAGTTTTGACTTTATCCTATGCAAATTATCTCCATGATTTTACAGACTCACATAATTTAAAAGATTGCTTCCCACACTTTAATTTGAAAAATGATTCATGTGTGAAGATAAGCAGTGACTTTCATCAGCACAGAGCTTTGGAGCTAAAGTATTTTTTGGCTGGAATAGAAAGCTGGAAATACAGAACTCTCATCCTGTTCTTGTGAGATACAATAAAATTGGGCTTGACCCAAAACTTTTGAAATTAATCTCATTTCTTCTCAAATTGTAGAGTTATCATACATTTCCTACTGAGGAGTTTTGCCACGCAGAGAATCTAGATAAACAAGTAATTGGCGGGGTTTATCTATAATTATACCAGCTGCTGTGGGAACTGAGATTAGTTCAGCTCCAGTGACTTTAATTTGTAAGGTATGAAACATCGTCAATTTGATTGTTTTATAAATGTAGCAAAAAGCCTATGACAAGCTGTGGGTAGCCAAGAAACCTCTGAGCACCAGCCGGAATTAATCTGTTTGATGAATATTCACAGCCATATCACTATGTATACATAAGCAGGTAGATTTACACAAGAGTCTAATCCCACTAATTGTTCCAGCTGCTGAGCCCACAGCTATCCTCTGCCGAACTTCATCACTGGAAACGTCCACGTGTCTGTGTAGACAGCTCCAGCTAGTGCTTCAGTGGTCCCTGCAGCCCCAGTCGCCGTGTCCCTGAGGTTTGCAGCCCATCCTAGGAAGGCCAAGACATGCATCACTCAGCTGTTGTGGCACTGCTGTAGACCCACCCCGAGGTGAGAAGGCCCACGAGCTTCTCATGACTACAGGCCACCTCCATGGGACAGAGCGGCCCTCCCACTGCCTCGCAGCCCTTCCCCTTGCAATGGAAGTGACTGCTCTCCACTTGACTAGAGTCAATTCACTCTCTACAGGACTGAGCTGGAAACATCTCATGTTTTAGCCACCTTCTATTATAAGTCTTTAGACACCACGTGTGCCTTTCTCCACAGTACCTGCAGATATTTGTATCCCTTTTCCCCACCTAGTCAGAGAACACAAACCAGGTTTACTCCTCTGTACCTCAGTTGAAGAGAATTACTGAAAGGGACAGCTGTTTCTTAGCAGAGTAATGACATTGGCAAGTTGTGGACACCACATTGTTTGCATCTTCTGCTAAGAACAGGAAATTATTCCAACTTCTAATCATGTTTTTAATGCTTATGATGGTTCTATCTGCTCTTCAAAGCAGATTGGACAGCTGGACTTGATGACCTTAAAGGTCTTTTCTGACCTAAATGGTTCTGTGATTCTGTAATTCTGTGATTCCAGTGAACTATGAAAGGGCACACTGCATGAGACCTAAGGTTGTTAACTGATCCGTAGCTACAAACGTGCCTAATTCCAGCCACTGTTTTTATTGTTTGTTAATCCTTAACTTGTTTTTAGTTAGAACATCTTCACATGATCAATACCAGGTATACAGAGATCAAAATGGGATAATACAGCCCATTCTGTCATACAGGAATTGAAATGTGGAGTCTGGTAGTTTTCATGGACAACATTTGGGATGAACAGAGCCAAAATGTCATATCTGTATTTCTTAACTTCCCTAGCACTATATTTCACATTTCAAGAACTGATTGGATATAGATTAATAGTGAAAATTTCTATAAAACATCCTTTTGATTTTTAAAGAAGAGCAGAGTGCCTATTGAGAAACACACACCCCAGCAACATTTTTAAAGGAAGATGAATAAGCACATTCAAGTAGTTAAACCAGAAAGAATATTAAAAAAGAATAATTAGCTCTCCAGCCACAAAATTGTGCTCTCTCCTGGCCTTACAAATTCCTGTAGTTCTCAGAAGGTATATGGCTTCTAGCATGATTTGATCATTAACATCTTTCTTGAATTCCCCATAGAACTGAAAATGTTATACTCAACATCCCTTTTACCAGCGATTACATCACTAAAAAACATAGCATTTTAGAAGATTTTAACAAAAAATAGAACATTTTTATTTTATTTGATCATATCAGAGTGTTTCGCTTTATTAAAATGAAGCACTTTTTCCAACTTTTTAAAGAAAAATATTACAATGTTTTGGTGAAATGGTACTAGCCCATTTTTAACCATCCATGACTGTTGCTCCTAATGATTTTCCTAGTCTTGTGGTAAGTGATGTATTTTAAAAACTTCTATTTGCCTTAAATATGCGTGAACATCACTTTCCACTTCAAATAAGTGGAAAACTTTTGCCCCTATTACTGCTCCTGCAGTTGGAGAAACTTTTAAAAAATACCTGAGTGTACAATTAAGACTCAGAAACTGAAAAAAATCCTAAAAATTATTCTTTTCCTAGAACTCATCATCTTATAGAAATGTTGTGACATGGGAGGAGAACCAACTGCTGATTTATTTTTTAATGCATAATAGAAGTCCCGCACTGAGACTAAGATAGACCTCACCCCTCTTCCTTCAAAAATTCACCACATTAAATATCTTTCAGTAGCTTGCTGCATTAAGTGGTATTAATTGGTATCATTCTATGCAATTTGTGATGGTTCAATCATTGCTTTCATTTTTCTTTTATTGGAAAACTTGACTTTTTGAGAAAAAATTTTCAGGAAAAAAAGCGAGCGTCATCCTGTAATAAAGAGCAGGCAGATCCAACCCCCTGCTCAGCTCTTGCCCATTGCTTGTCTTTTTGTAGAATGCATATTCATTCTCTCTGGGAAAAAAGTGAGTGTCATCCTGTAATAAAGAGCAGGCAGATCCAACCCCCTGCTCAGCTCTTGGCCATTGCTTGTCTTGTTGTAGAACACATATCCATTTTCTCTCACTGGAGCTGCTCCAGTGTCCATACCACTTGTGTGTGTATTACACTATACGCCAGATCCATCACAGATATGTAGTGTATACAGAAATGTCTCATTTTGGGTCTGTGTGTGTGCGCACATGCACAAAGGTGCAAACAAACAGAACATCTGATAACTGATAACTGATTTAGAGACCAGAACTCACAGCCCAGAGAAGTGGCCCACTGATGGGGCCAGGACTCCCTCTCTTCCTTGGTGAATGTTTCACTGACAATGTAAGGTGGAGCAGCTTGGGGACAGCTAAGAGTTCCCAAGAGGACCCAAGTGGGGGTTCCCACCTCACCAAGAGGTTCCCACTAAGAGGAACATATAAGCAACACTTATTTAATGGTACAAACATGACAGAATCAGTGCCACAGGAAAGCAACAGCAAGGTCTCATGCTTTACGCTTGCGGCTCTGGACTTGAGTCCTTTTGTCACATCATCTAACCTCCGCACCGCTCCAGCCCAGGTTCAGGGCTAACCTTACATTCCCAACTCAAACTTTTCCTTCAGAATATTTGATCAAAACTGATGGATTCATTCCTCCAGGAAAAATATGCTTCTCCTTATTCGGAAAACAAGAGTTGAAACAACTCCCAGTTTTTCAACAGTTGGAATTTTTAGCACATAAGCTGCCTAAGTGACTTTTTGGTGAGAAGCCTAAGAGAAAGAGGAAACTCCATGGGCACAGGGCCCAGAAACACAGTGTTAGTTCCCATTTCACATTCATTTGATTCTAGATCAAGTATTGCTGCACACTGCAGTTACGGTAATATGCGAAAAAAGGAAAAGAGGTCTAGCAGGTAAGTAAGAGCCAGGTCTCCTCTGATACACAGAATAAAATTAACACCTTAAAATCAATGGGGAGAATACTCCGAACCACCAATCAGAGTAACAAACTGTTCCCCTGGAGCAGAGTAAAAGGTAGTGCTACACATATGAAGTGCTATTTGAGCTTAGATTTACTAAAAGGACTCTGAAAGCGATTTTGCACCAACTGGCAGAGTAAAAGGTAGTGCTACACATATGAAGTGCTATTTGAGCTGGTATTTACTAAAAGGACTCTGAAAGCGATTTTGTACCAACTGGTGAAGGAAGAGTTATGCCTAAAATTGGCACACCATCTAGGTCTTTTTCCTCCTTTTAATTACTTATGTCAGCATGGATAGCTAATTTAAGCATGCATTCCAATTCAGATCTCAAATCATTTTTATTACTGAAGAAGTAAATGTTTCATGTCTGCTTTCTGTTTTTTACTTCTAGGCGAAACAGTCTACATTATTGCCTACTCCTCCTGCATAGTTCTCATCCTAGGAATAGTCCTGTTGACTCTCCTAAAGATCAGGTAATTTGATAGGGATATTAATCATTGGTTCTAGGAAATTGGAAAAGCAGACAATAAAATGTTTTGACTTAGTTAAGAGGTTGGCACTGCGATTGTCTTTTTAAAACAGTCCAGCGTGCCCCAGTGATGGAAAGACCCGACGTTGTGGGTGTCAGCAGGGAGGAGTGAAATACGATGCGTATCTACAATGCCCTCCATTCATGCCGAGATCCCAGGCTTCAGGAGGTTTCATTTCCTGTCCCGTGGCAGGGGAAGGTGAAATCTGAATTCAAAAATTCCGCGAGGCTACCTTCCCAGCCCTGTAGCAGGCAGAGGCAACGCAGAAAGGAAATGAGAATATTCAGCATTATAACATATTTAGAAACCAAACTGTGAATGCTGCTATTGTAGTTAATATTCTTGCCAAATGCCATTTTTGCTGATAGGATTCTGTAAACATTCCCCCCCACACAGCATGAGAAAGTGCCCATAGACCAATGCTTGGTAAGAAAACAGAAATGTGCATTCACTTAGTCAAATGAACATGGCCTTCTCTTAAATGATACATTTTCTTGGACCAAATTAAATGGCCAGATTTCAAGAATTACACTGTCAGATGATAGGTAACAGAACATGATGTAGCAGGAGCTATATATAGTGAGAGGGATATTGAGTCAAATTTCATTATTAAATTCAGAGGCAGATCAAAGAGGAATCATGCAGAAAAATGCAAAAGGCAAGTCAAGGATATATGGGAACAGAGGCTTTCTCTTTAGCTTTGCAGTTACAGGAATATCAGCATATAAATAAAACTCAGATTTAAAGAATACAGAGGATGGAAGAAAGAACAGTACATTAATAATGGTGAAGGGAATTATTTTATATCACAGTGTTCATCATAAAAAGAGGGAAATTTTGCCACTGATTTCAATTAAGCCAAAGTTCAAACCAAAAGCTGTATAGTTTATTGTTAAATACATGCACATTCTTTGTTTTCAGAGCCTGCAGAATAAAACATGAGACAAGAAGTCCCTCGCCAGACCATTCTTCTGAAACATTTATGGTCCATTATAAAAGTCACAGATGAGCTGCTCAGTTGCTTATGCTTTTTAAGGCTATTCTTGAAAGCCAGCCTGTTGTACATATGCGATAATAAAATATATATTAGAAAAACTACTATAAATAATGGAATTTTGTAGTCGAGCATGCAAAAGACTTTTATATTTATTAACACATATTAAACCTTTCACAAGCTAAAAAAAAAGTAGAATTTACTCTCTTCTCATTTGCGTAGATTCACAGATCTGTCCCGAGCTGCACATTTCCTGTATCTTTAGGTGCACATGGCAATGGTGTAAATGCTGTATCAGCACGAATCTGCCTCGCAGCAGCAATCTTTGAAACCCACCCTTCTGATCTGAACTCATCTGGCGGAAAGGGAAAAAAATCCACTCAGAAATATTTGAGAGAGCTGTTAAAATCACATATGTGGGGTCTTTGTACACTAGGTTCCCAAGTACCTCAAGCCATATTTGTAAGGCAGCGCTCAAAGGTAGGCTGCCTGCAGTCTGGATGGTGGAGCACTTGGTGGGTAGGAGGAGATCAAGGTTACAACCACTTTCAGTATGAAAAGGAATTCAGCTCTGACTGAGCTATTGCTTAGACTCCAGTATGTTGTTGCGGAACGTGGTTATTGCTCCTCCTTCAAAAAGAAATGAGTGAGCCTTTCCAATTTGAATACAGTAGTTTTAGAAGGCATTTTGTGTTCCGAATGCCCTGTGGATAGAGGCACTTGCCTGGGGCTGAAAGTGAAGTGCCTGCTTCTCAAGAGAGAAGTTCTGACCCACCCGTCTCATCATCTGTGTTTCCTATTCATTGTCTCTAGGCAGTACCCGAAGTGCCTAATGCTCCCCGTGCACTGTACCGGGAGTCACCGTCCCTAACACACCACTCTGGATCCCACTTTCTGGCTATGAGTTCTGGATTTCTCCCCGTAGCTGAGTTGTTTTGCCAGATTAAACTTCTGTTTACTAGCAATCGGTTGTCTTTGATATATCTTTGTATCAATCTGGTTCCGGTCAGCACAGGATAATAGACTGACGTTACTAATAAAACTGTTACCATGAGTAGCATGTGTATAATCTTGTTATGATAGCATCTGATTAATTACTTTTATTTTGAATTTGAATAATTTTAATTTTGCCCGAATTCCCACTAAACGTAACTCGCATAACAAGCAGCATCAGGAATGAAATACTGGTTCCGCTGAATTCAGTTCCAGTTTTGACCGTGTCTGATTCAGATCCAGGGCTGGAAAATCATGGTGTGATCAGAAAAGCAGGAATCTGCTCCTCAGTGTGACTTTTGCTTCTGGCTTTGGGGGTGTGAAATGATTCGGTGTGCAATCAAAATCCTACGTGTGCAATTCTACTGAGGAGAGATTAGAGCTTTTTAACATTTGTTGCAACATGCATTTCCTCTTTCTTTAGGATCTGCATAAAACCAAAAACTCATTCTTGTTTTGCAATCAAGCACTATCCCATTACTAAATCAGCCTTTGGACAAAAATACAACAGAAAAGTGGAAAGTTGATTAGTTTGTTAATCAAAACAATCTCCTTTATCAGTCCAGCAATTTGCAGCATTTAGTTGACCTTCGAACATGGAGGTATTTTGACAGTAGCATATTAATATTCTTCATCTTAAAACCATAAAGGGGAAAAAGCTCAAACCAAAAATACCACTGAGAATATGTTCTCATCAGTGCTGGATAAAAACATTTCTCTATATAGGAAATATACTTAAGAAGTGAAGCCTGTTTTGGTTTTCAGTCTGACTTCCAAAAACAATGAGGCAATGCTGAACCCTCTGTGTCACAAGAGTCGAAGAAATCCATTTACATTCTGATTTAACTAAACCTCAGTCATAAAAACATCTCTTGTAATTTTCTGTCTTACAAACTTTTTCCTAATTATCTTATATTTAGATGCTAGGAACTCTCCTCATATATGTGCTTAGACACACACACACATGTAAGTAAAATCTATTTGAAGCGGAAGGTAAGCGTGTGAGTTACTCTGGAAGACAGCAAGATATTTAGTGGATATTGTGTTGCTTCTGTAGTTTTACAGGCTCTTTTCATTAGAGCTGACCTTAATGCTTGATGGGAAAGTGCATTTCCTCCATTATACATGTATTCTTTTGATTTACATTTCCAAGTGACACTGTATTTTGTCAATTGTATTGAGCCATTAATTATTAAATAAAGGAATTTCTTCTGGGATTGTCTGTATTCAGGTGATTAGACTCTAACTGCTTCATGAACAGTTTCATGGTGAAAGAAGAAGTAGTATCTTTGTAACAGCCTCCTCATTAAAATCTTTTCCTCTGAAGTGAGACATCCACACCTAATTCCCAGCTGAGAAAAATTCCCACTGGTGACTTCAGATTTCCAGCACATTTCTTTTTGAAGGAGGAGCACAGGTCATTGTGTATGGACGTGGTGTTCATCCTCCTTCCGTTGGAGCTAGGACATCACAGAGTGAAGGAATGGAGACTGATTGGGCTAGGGGAAGAGAGCATAAATTTTAGCCGTACAACACTCCCATCTGAAAGGGGGCATACTGGGTTCCAGGTTTTTCTTTTAGGATTATTTATGCAGTGTATCTAAAGATTGTTTCAAATTAAATGTGGAAAGAGATTTTGACACAAAGACACAGGAGTAGCTGCTCCTTATGCAGTATTGAAGCTACAAAGTGCAAGTTCCCACTCCTGTCTTGCCACAGTAAGTCTTGAATTCTTCAAAAGGAAGATTTTCTGCAGCCATCTCACTTGTTAAGCTAGTTAAACAAAAGATGGATGGAAGCAGCGCAAACACCATCCCCCCCTCTTTCAAAAAAGCTAGCGTGGGTGTCTTCCCACCAAGGAAAACACTTGGATTCAAGGTGGTGAAGACAACTGTCTGCACCTCATGTTGAGGCGCTTCAACGGTAGCACGGGGTGGGGAATTTTACTGTTGACTTTTCCAGGAAAGTTCCCTGGTCAACATGCTGATGTTTCAGACCACATGCTGAAGTCGTTCAGCCTCCCATGAAGCGTGTAGGGGGTCTTAGACACCACTTAGAGGGCACAGATTTCTACTCTGCAGTGGAACATCTGAAGTTAGATAATGCCTCATTGAATTTTTCGACTCCTACCTCCATTCCTGACTGTAGCTTTTTAATGTTTAGTTAATGGAGGGCAGAAATGTTTCCCCAGTAACTTAGAAGCTATAAAAGCATACAGGAAAACTGATAAAAAGGTAATCCTGAGAAAATGCACTCCAAATGGATTACAAGGTAACAAAGTCAACACAGGCGTGCATGTGGGAGTGACAGCTTGTATTTACTGATGCTGTACGTGTGAGCTGGTTAGTCAGAACCTGCTGAATCTGGCGTAATACATGAACATATCCGTTTCAATAAACACTGAGATTTTATTTCAGCTTTAACACCACATATTGCAAAATCACACAATGCATTTAACCAAGAGGGTGGCACGACAATTCCTTAACAAACATATCATCTCTTTGACACCGATTTCAAAGGACTAAGTTGACTTTGGCTGTAGTCCTTCTGCCTGCTGTGTTATTGCAGCAATGAAGATCAACACTGCATTACAGCAGGACTGTAGAGAAAAATAACCTACAAAAATATAACATAACAGATGAAAAGCATTGATCAGCAGTCAGGAACTGGAAAGCAAGTGTCTTTCTTTCAGTTCTCCAGACTGATTCTCAGACTGTTTAGTCAGTTGTCCAGGCATTTTACAATTAATAAAGAGAACTTCAGGCAGTCTGAGAAATCACACAAAAATTCAGTGGCAGAGAATCCTCATTTTCAGGTATCATAGTAACTAAACAATAATTCTACCCCTTAAAAATAACTCTGTGAAAAAATAGGCAGTTTTTATACATTCACACTAACTCTTTGGAAAACTATCGTTTCATTGCAACAGCACTGATCCCAAACATAGGAACTTTACCTCACAGACTTGCAGTCTTCATTTTGTGACTCCTTATTACAATAATAAAAGTTTTATGAACTGAAATGACGCTATTAAGAAAGGAAAATTAGCCAAAGCCTCTCTGGATTTATTCATAAGACCAGAATATTCACTTCTTATTTCCATAAACTCTGGTTATACATGAAAATGAAATATTAAAGCACTGGTCCAGAGCCAAGTTGCCCTAAAACATAAAAGTCTGAACGACAAAGCAAGCTGCTGTTGGAAGACATTAGGACTATCCATGTACGGGATCCATGTCAGTGCTGTCTCACGAAAGGCACTGAAGAACAACTATGCCTATGACTAAGAGAAGGGAACAACTTCTCCTCTGAAAAAGCACAGCAGCCATGCCTTTAGAAAAATGTAGTATCTTGAACAGCTAAAGAAGCTGGAATTTGATTTTCTATTGCCAACAACATGAGAAAAACTACTACGAAATTAAAGAAAATTCCAGCAACATGCCAGCCATGCCTTTAAAAAAAATGTAGTATCTTGAGCAGATAAGGAAGCTGGAATTTGACTTTCTACTGCCAACAACATGAGAAAAACTGCTACGAAATTAAAGAAAATTCCAGCAACATGACATTGATGAGCTGTTGAACCTTCCCAAGCTCAGCCCAGGACACAGACCAAAGACTGCCCTGGGAACTCCAGTTTATGTACTCCATGGCCCTGGCAGAAGATGATCTCCATATTGTTCTGAGAGATCTCTGCAGTGACTTTGATACAGTGAGCTACAGGAGAAAGTCTCCAGAGAACATAATAAGTACCTTGATGCATCTCATTCATCTCCAGTAAGACTCAGAGAGGGCAGTCAGTAACTACTTCTTCTATCCGACACACTCTCAGAGTTTACACTGTCCCCTTTTCAGCATTTACAGAGGACAATCAGCAAAACAGACAGAGACACAGAGGTCCCTACACCCCAACAGTGCGACCATGATATTCTGCAGTCTGTTTCTTTTTCTTGATGCCTTTCAACATATATATATTTATCATTATATAGTAATAGCAACACCTGCTCATTAAAGCCAAACACCTGGGTGCAAGCCACCCACAGCCAGAGAGTTGCTTCAGGGTGAAGTGACAGTAACGAACTCAGTGGGGGACAGTAAGAGGGGCTAAAAAAGAGTAAAGATTTAGAAGGTCAGAAGCACCGGGGAGCAGTAGGGCCATCACACCACTTAGAGTTCTTGACGTGTTTTTGAAGGGATGAAGTCTCAACTGCTTTACCATGTGCTGGGCTGGAGGCGAGCGATGCCCGCTCATGGCACAGACATCGGGGCAACATATGGCCTACTGCGTGAAGCCAAAGATTAGGCCTTAAAATGCTCCACGCAGTCAAAATGATGCCAGCCCAGGGAAGTAAAGCCGCAGGTCTTCACATGCCTAACAAACTTTAGCAGTGAGAACATGAGATGCCTCAGGATTCTCAGACACGCCACAAGTAAAGAAGGATTTTGTGGGGATTGCTCACCTGGACCCACAGGCCTAAATTCATCCCAGGTGGCACTTTTGGCACATAAACGTTGGGGTTTTTTTTTTTAATCTGGCTCTATGTTTCTTCCTCCCTTGTAACGATCCTGACAAACAATCCATTTGTCTGTGACCTCCACCCTGGATTACTATAACTCACGACGTGGTTGAAGCTGAACGTGCGGGTGAAGCAAGGGCTCCAGATGTGACTGCTCATCTTTTCCAATGCTCACATCATTACAGAATAACAGACCTGCATTTTAAGGCTCTCTGCGAGCTCCCAAGCAGTTTCTAAAACAGACACAATAAAGAACTGAGACATTTCAGTTTGTTCATCCCCGTGATTTAATAGGTACCCCTTTTCAGTGCACAGCGACTCTTAAAGAGCCTCAGAATTGCAGGCCACAGCCCAGATGCTGAGAAGCCTGGGATGCACTATCCACAGTGGCATATCTGAAAACTCCTCCACAGCGCAAGGGTTTCCTAGTGCAAAAGTTAGCAATGCTTCACGGTAGTCAGGAACACGGATGTCTAGAACTCTCAAAGAACTGAGCAGAGCTAGGTCTTTTATTCTATAGTCTATGTTCTACACAGGTATTCTGCTTAATGCAAAAGTTGTGGTAGTACTGAAACCACTCACTTTTATCTAAGATGTTGCAGTTGGAGTACAGGCCACAAAAGCAGACAGTATCAGCTCAGTTCCTAACTTGGCCTATAGTTGAAGCCCTCACCACAACCTTCAGGGGAAAAAAAAAACCCTAATTTGTTGCAGAGACATTTTTTTCTTGTGCTCTTTCTGGTCTCAGGAATTTTGAATGCCATCCTACCCAGTGGCACAACTTCACCCAGATTTACTAGAAGGTGTGTTCTCTTTCAGTTCTGTATTTATCCTGGTGGTTAGACCCACTGTTGAGGAACATGAGGAGGAACTTTACTGTGAGAGTGGTGGAGCACTGGAACAGGCTGCCCAGAGAGGTGGTGGAGTCTCCTTCTCTGGAGACATTCAAAAACCACTTGGACAAGATCCTGTGCAACCTGCTCTAGGTAGACCCACTCCGGTGGGGGGGTTGGACTTGATGATCTCCAGAGGTTCCTTCCAACCCCATATGATTCTATGATTCTATGATTTGAATCTCCTCAGGCTAAGTAGCAAGCTAATCTCAGAACAACTGTTTAGCCCAACATTCAGGCTGGTATTTAAAAGGTGGTTTGCATCACAACTGCGTTTCTTTCGGGAGGTGACTTCACTTTCATTCTGTAAGAAGCTCAATTTTGCTCATGTTGGTTAACCATGATCACAGGACCTTGGATGGTGTGCTGCTGCAGACTCCTCACTTCTTCACTGGATCTAATCCATTACAGATTTTTAAAATCTGTGAATGGTTCAAGACCTGGTTTTATTAGGTTGACATGGTGCTGGGGGACATGGTTTAGTGATGGGGTTTGTCAGAGTTAGGTTGATGGTTGGACTAGATGATCTTGAAGGTCCCTTCCAACCTAGATGATTCTATGATTCTATGATTATTAGTAGCTGCTAAATAACAAAGCCACAGCTAAAACATGGGAAAATGAGGATGGAGCATTTTCTGTGGTGATTTAGCTATCCATCCAGAGCAGGCCAAGAAAATCAGGGTCTTCATGTCTTTAAGAGTACTTGAAAGTCTTCTCACTAGATACTGCAGGAAGGGGTGCAATTTAGTATTTTGGATTGATAGGCAAGATATTTCCTGCCTCACCTAAACACATTCCTCTGCTTATTCTTTGACTCTTACCACAAGAAGACTAAAACAATGTAGTTTATATTGGTTT
Source organism: Calidris pugnax (assembly GCF_001431845.1). Taxonomy (NCBI): domain Eukaryota; kingdom Metazoa; phylum Chordata; class Aves; order Charadriiformes; family Scolopacidae; genus Calidris; species Calidris pugnax. The sequence goes on from NW_015090899.1 coordinate 24,759, forward strand.
TGAGTATCAGTACAGCCTACAGAGGATAGGGGTTTTATATCAAGTTTCTAGCTTTGAGTTACCTGGCATGCAAAGTTCGACTTTCTTACGCTGTGCTTAAGAATTCTAAACTACAGTACTGCCTAAAAGACCTCACAAAGGGTTCACTCTGGAATTTCAACGGCAAGATGAGACTCAGCTGGAACTTGGCAGACTTGAGTTCCAGACAAAAATGATTCAGCCTTTTCCTTCTTTATATGTTATCTTTCGCTTTCCTTCATCTTACCTTTTTCCAACCTTGCATATTTTGGAGGAAAATGGAGAATAAGGAAAAAGATCATAGTCCCAGGTTTGGGGCTTTCATGGCAAGAGGCTATTTTCAGAAGAGGTCAAGGTTAATTACACAGAGAAACGCAGAAGGATCCGACACAAACAAGCAATAACAGAACTGATGCTTCAGACTGAAAAAATGACAATACTTTCATGGTACATTTGAACAGTTTATAGACAGGATAAGGCTCTTCTTTTAATTTACCCCTTATTGATCTAAAAATGACAATGCAGTTCACTGGCATCTTGATGGACTAAGACATTGAAAAGTACAGTATCACTATCAGTAGAGCACAAAGAAAAATTGTGTTTCCTTTCACGTAAGCTAGTCCAGCAGGATATTATTATCCTCAAAAATTCATGATTTACAAGTGAGAATGTGAATTCATAGCCTATAGATTAAAAAATCAAATTGTTTTATGAGACTTTGGACCAAAATTTAGCCCCTTCTACACTACTATCACCCTGAATGATGATTGAAAACCTTGCCAATTTTTAATTACTTCATATAATTAAGTTTTAATACAGTGGACAAAAAAAGCAACTACAACAAATTTAACATATGTAACAAATATGGAAATTTGCAATAGATTTGGAGGATCTGGCAGACTGCCATTCACCACAAAGTCTTGGAACAAGATAAAGTCATCTGTATACTTAACAGATGTTAAACAAAACAAAAATTTAAAAAGTGCTATTGCTAAAAAATTCTTATGGTGAATTCGGATTTGGCTCCATGCTCATAACACAACTGACTTGACAAATGAAAAATACAGATTCAGATAAATAAAACACATAATAGAATGGCCACACACAGTGTGGGATCTCATAAACTACTGCAAATGTTTGTACTGTTCTAAAAGCCATCTTGATTAAAAATTAACTATGTATTCACTGCTTCTATTCAGTTTTCCTGAAAAGAACTAAAATACAATTTAAAACATGGTAACATATCCCACCGTTTACATATTTTTCTCATCTGTAGAAGTACCAAGCACAGGGTTCTGTACTACAGTCATTTATTTCTTACCTACAAATCAGACAGTTCTTGACAAGACATTACAGTACAGTACATCTTCCAATAATAAAAAGTTATATAGGGGCTCTATTTTGGCTCTTTGCTGAAACAGTAATCTTCTATTTGTTTTCTTTATATAAATATCCTTGATCAAGGTAGATGACAAATAATTAAGCTGCCAAAAAAAAATCGATTTAATTCATAGTTCCAGCATTGAAGGAAGCTTGTGCAACCTTTGAGTTTGTTTTCTTGTTCAAAGCTGTACAGATGAAGTTTCCAGCTTCCATCACTGCATAAAGATTTACTCCCTAAAAAAGAGGTGGAAAATGTTAACAATAATTAATGCACGTGTTGAAAATGCTCAAACTCCAATTATTTTTTTTTGCTTCAGAGTCCAAATATTGCAAACAGAGGGCCTGATTCATGTCACAGGTCAGTAATAGAGATCAGCAGAGTTACAGTGGCACAGGCAATAGTCACAGCTTCCAGTTGTTTGGGAGGTTCTACACTTTGAGGGTGATTTCTTACCCTAACAGCAGCAGACCGAATACTCTAGCAATATCTTTCAAACTCAAAAGAATCTGGGATAAAGAACTGGCATAACAACTTGAAGAACTTGGAGGAAAAATATAGTGTCTACATATCTGCTGTACTTACCACTCAATGCTAAAAAACTTCATGCTTATAAGTATCCCATTTGCAGCTCAGGAAAATGTAGGAAACACACTTGTATTGGGAATTGAGTTCAGTGAGAAACAGGATCCTGTATTCTCTTGAATAAATATAATCTCCATCTTGAAGAAGTCCTTTTAAGCAAAATTACAATTTACATTGCTAGCACAACGGAGCAAAAAATTGCAGCTGCTTGATTTGCTTGTGCTAAAAAAATGTACCTCAAGCAATCAACTGCTTTTTAGCCAACATAAAATACATATCAGTGCTGCCTGATTGCTAAAATGGAATCAGATCATTGATCAAAGAGGAAAAAGTACTACATTATTAGCCTCCTGGATTATTCATGTATAGGAGAAGTTCTAGAGTTGGATGGTATGAGTGATGTAGTACTTGCTCCAAAGATTGGAATTTAGAAGCCAGAAAAGTTCTGTAGAAGGGATGCAATTTGACTTTGAACTACCAATACACAGAGCAGTCACATAAAATGGAGAGAAGAGTTTCACTCGGCATTAAAGAATATAAGATGTATTGCACCAGAAATACACTTTAATAGCACTTATGGATTTCTGCACTAAAGTTCAGACCAACTTTGCCTTTTTCATTCTTGGAATTGGACAAAAATGTTAATGCCAATGGAAATTAATTCATAGAAATGTAATAAAAAACATTTTTGAAAAAAAAAAAAAGGTTCAAAGTTTCCAATCAGCTCTAATATATAGCACCACCTAAAACATGTTGTTCAAATACACCCTTTCTGTCTCATTTTAATACAGTTATAACAAGGGTGATTTCAGCTCATTCTGTTTATGCTTTATTGGTCATTATTTAGGCTTAGTTTGTAGAGTGCTATAGCACATAACAAAATCCCCACAAAATCTTAGAGCATCTGTGCTTCTTTACTAGGAAGAAACAAGAAACACACCACCATAGACATACTTGGTAGTTAGATTATGGAAGACAGCAAAATAAAACTCCCAAAGCTATACAAAATTCACATTTTCAGCGCTGTAACACTGCATAATGTGATATGTGTTGATAAGAAACGGATGTTCACAGTTTATACTCATTAAATGGAATACAAGCATCTCTGCCTTTTAAATCGTGTTTCTTATGTAAGTGTTGTGAACAAAAAAGGATTACCATGAGGGCACAAACCCCAGCATTCACAAGCACGACTCACAGACGGGGATGGGAAAAGAGTCGCGACAAGTGTTTGTAAGGTTGTCGAATCAAACTAGCATATGTCTTCAGACAGATTCTCAGAAATATACTTAAGTGTATTTGGTAACCACTCCAGATATCCAGAATTAATCCTTGACACAAAGGAATGAAACTATGAAACACAAAGACAAGTACCTCCAATAGCAGATATGAACTTGGATAAGTGCCTTAAGTCAGAAAAGCATCTGCCAGAAGGCAAAGTCCTTTAACTCCCATTGACTTCAATTAATCAGTTCTCATTCAGCATTCATAAACACCAACTCTATTATCTCTCCAAATTTCAGTTTCAGTGTCAGTAATGTGAGGCTAACAGTACTTAGTTGCTTCTCAGAAAGGCTTATTGTTTGCCAAGCGCTTTGAAGACATCATAAGCCCAAGTACTATTACTGTAATTACATAGGAACCATACAGAAACTGGTTTTATAGAAAGCACATCTCCCTACAAGGTTTCATAAGCATTAATGATCTATGACACAATTATCTATCCATTACCGTGGTACAACCAATAAATCTCTTTGTAGATGGGCTCTGCTAGAAAACTATTTCACATTTAGCCTGCTAGAGATTCATTTCACGCGTCACTTCTTGATTACATGTTCTGAAGAACAGTATAGAACAAGCATCAATTATTATTCTGATGTATCTAGTCAATCTGAACTTAATAATGTACACTTAAATACTCCCCATCCTTTGGTTGACGCCTTAAGTGACTTCAGTCAACAATGAAAGTTTTAGTGCATAGCTGAGAGGAACATAAGAACTCGCTACTTGCAAATGGATAGCATTAGTAATTATAATTTCATTTTGTGCCATTATACAAAAGGGGATATATTAATAGATTTTTACAATAATTATTTTACAGAATTGGCCATGGTACCAAAACCAGCCAGCACTACAAAGACCAAAGCTCAAATATTAAGGTAATAATTTTGAGGCTCCGTGTCTCTTATCCAGTAAACCACTCTTTTATTAATGGGCCAGCAAAGGGTCAAGGAGCAAATCTCGTGTTTTGCTATTGCAAAATCTAATATTTTTTTTTTTAAAAAAAGGGATAACTATATGTTTGATGGCGAGATTCTTATCTCCATGGGATTTGGTATCAACCTTTAGGACAAGCTAGATTCCTGCTTGGGCACCAGGTCAATAACAGGTATATTTAATTTAATCAGGCTACTTTTATTGAATTGATTCTTTTCATGATGAGTAAGTTGGAAAAGTCAATGGGTATTTTGCCTCAAGGGAAGACTATACTGAAAACCTAACTCTAAGGTGCACAGCAATGTAAAGTGAAATGCGTGATTTCTCCTCCTTATTCCAAAGAACTGTATTGTTTCAAAAGAATAAACACCTTCTTCATGAAAAAAGCTACCCCAAAGCACATATGAACAGTTCAAAATAGGGTCCACTTGTACAATGGCCACTTGTGATTGAACCTTTTCTAAAAGGTATCTGACATCTACCCAAAACTGCCTAAAAAGCATATGAAGCAGATAAAGATTACAGTGAACTCTGAGAGGTACTAAATATGCTTTAATAGTGCTCAGGGGATGTACAATTCAGAAACAAGTTCCATGATCCTTTTATGTCAAGGAACTCTGTCGGCATGTATGCAACACTCCACTGCAACCTACAGACACGTGATAAGCTCCCCAAGAACTCAGATCTTTGTACTTCAGGCATCAGGCTTTCCCATTTCCTTCTGCAGTAGTTTAAATAAAAACCACGCGCGGTGCAGTTTTGGCAGTTCTCTAGATGTTCTCCTTTGAGCTTGACTCTCAAAGTCTGTGTCTAAGTTAAAGTCACTGCATTGCTTGAGTTGGTACAAACTCATTTCGCCACCTTTCCAGAACAATGATCATCAACAGAAACACCAAAGAGCACACGCTTTGGAGAACGCAACATTACTTGGTTCCCAGAATAGAGAATAATTAAGGTGCCAACCAAGCCAGGGATACGAGTGCTCTTGAAGTGTAGATGCTCGCTGGTAAGGCTCATTAAAGTGCAGCTCAGTGCAGATAAGCTGCTTTGCTCTCTCTTCCAAGAACAGGGCTGGAAACAAAAATGACTGTGAAGCCTGCTAGCCAGTAACCAGTTCTGTGTAATTTTGAAATATATTAAGTGGATACCTGACAAACAGCAATGTCCTGTCTCTTGGGCTCCAAACACCACATTTTTTTTTCTACTTTGAAGCCAGAAAAAATTGACAACAAATTAATAAGCACTATGAAACACATCCAAAGCTCTGTGAAAAAAGCTGAGGTACACTCAGTCTTCCCACTGAAGAGCTGACCAACCTTCTGGAGTATCATCTACAGCAGTGATTTTTTTGTGGCTACTGAGGCAGAGCAATGACTCAAAGCAGTTGCTACTGAGCTCCTCATAGCTCCAGGTAGGGAGAGGGAACTTATTAAAATTGCTGTCAAATACAAAAAACATTTCCATTGTAAATTGTTAGTGAACACACCATCATTGTTATGTGTCAAGCCATGTTAAAGCACTATTTTTGTTCCAAATATTTCATTGAAAGCAGAAGTAACTGTCAGGTACGCATCGTATGTTTTCTAGAAATATATTTTTGTTTTCCTTGAAGTTGTAAGCAGAAAGTAAAAATATCTTACTGTATTGATTCCCAGACCATTAAGCATGTATATCACATCCTCTGTGGCTACGTTTCCAGTAGCACCTTTTGCATAGGGACAACCACCCAGTCCTGCAACCGATGAATCTACTACAGCAACTCCCATCTGGAAGATAGCAACACAGAAATCCAACATCAGCACAGAGTATTATTTATTCATGCATAGCAGGCTATACATGTTAGTTACGATGGATAAAATACACATTTCTCCACAAATGGATGTGATTCTCGGAGGAAATTCCTTATAATGGCGTTAGTCTGACATCTTTATAAGGTAAGACTCTTCAAACACAGGATGTGAAACAGAGAACTAACGGTCCATTACATGTGATTTTGGCAGATAAGATGATTGCCGTTTCAGAGCCAAACAGAGTTTTATGTCTTTTCTCTCTTTATCTCTCTGCATGTTAAGTACCCTGCATCTATTCCTGCAAAGGCTTACATGCAACCAAACACAATCAAGGCATTCATTCAAATGTGTGATTTTAAGCATATGTCTAAATCTTGCAATTTGGAAGCCTTACTATCAGCATCTGATTTATGCGTCAGCCAAATGATTTTGGGACATCTACTCTCTAAAATGTGCTTTATATTAATGGCTATTCTTCCACAAAGAACTTCCCTTCTAGCATTTTCTCTCTTCTCATTTCCTCTTCTTTCGTCTTTATTAGATGTCATGAAACCACCATGGAAATAATTTTTGTACTTGCTTTAGAGGAAGACTACAAAGTATTTTCACCCAAAGTGAACACCACAATGTATGGAGGAATTAAACTTTGGCAGATCTGTTAAAGACTTCATGAGTTTAAATCAACAGGAAATAAAAGTTTAAAGGACTTTATCCTGGTGAGTCTGACCCATTGTTTATTGTATTCACCGGTCTAGAAGAAAACACAACCCCCAAAATAGCAAATTTCACACCCTAGCACAATCCTGGAGCAGCATTTAAAAGCCTAGTTTTTAAGACACTTGGAATAACTGAATAGCTTGGATACCGCAGAAGTTCTCCATAGATATACGTTCCGATCTTTGACTATTTTTTAAGGGAGGATTTGTTGTACAGTGTTAAGCTTTCTCATTTAGATTAAGACTTGAAAAAACAGCCAGCTGCCATACAGTAATAATTCTTTGATTTTTATTTTCTTCTGACTGCATCCAAGCTCCTTCTCTCTCCTGATCCTCTCTCAGCATACTCATGATAAAGAATAGTAAACAAGTTACCAAGTCTGCCCAAGAGATAATATTAAATTTCCTATGGGATAAAGCCTATCCTGGGAGATTAGTCAGGGAGAGAAAGGAACCAAGCCTGTGATTTCCACTGACTTTAGTGAGCTCTTGCACCCTCTTCTTTCTATGATTAGATTTTAAAATAAAGCTGAAATTGGGTAGCATTTGTTTCTGTTTTCAAACATTAGGTACGTGATCCAGGACACTAGGTCTCCCTGGCTAGAGACAGCTCTTCAGACTTTGCCTTGAAGAAGATCAGATGCTTCTGGAGGCATTCAGGCTCTAGAGATAATCAGAAGCAGGCAATGATATTAGGCAGAGAGGTCATCAGAGCTTCAAAGAAACCAGCTTCCTCTCTACCTTAAGCACATTAGAGGTTTCTCCTCCCCCTAGTGCTAATTCAGGCAGACATACGCCAAAGTTTAGAAGTCAGGCAGACTGAATCAGGGTGCAAGCACAGCTCAAATTCCTGTGCAGAGGTAAGTTTTCAGTACTTCAACTTTGACTTTGGGTCCGGAGAGATTCAGAGGTTAAACCATGCCTGTTCTTCACAGTCCCAAATCAGTAAGATCAGCTTAGAGGCCTGACTCCAGAGAGAGGTGATTTCTGTTGCTCTCCTTCTGAGGGACCTCCCTGTTCCTGGAGAATAAGCTGGGAGCCTGAGCTTCTCCTTCACCACCAACTAGCTGGCAAGGTAGGCAAAAGATGATGTCCTGCACGTTGCAGTTGCCAAGTCCCCTTTCCGAATATACCCAACAGTGTTTTTTTTAGTTCTGAAATAAACTTCCCTAATGTTTTGTTGTATTTGCTTCTAGTTTTAGCAGTGCTTTCCATAGTTTTATCATTGGCCTTACAGAGTCTTTGAAGTTCCAACATTTCTGGAGGGCAATAATAAAGAGGAATCCAATGAAGCTTTGTCCCAGGTCCTATTCTCAGGCAGGGAAGAACATTATCTTGAGCTGGGTAGCTGCTCAAAGCCTGTAATAAAGACCTCAAAGGAGCCAAGGTGCATAACTGCGACAGGCAAGACAGTACTGTTTAATATTGCTCACACAATGAGACTCTCTAAGAAGGGATATTGTACTTTAAAGTACACTAATCTGTGAATTATGGAGTGAATCACCAAAGTACATGTTTCACATTTCAGTCACTTGTCACACACTTTGTTTGTGTAACCCACCGGTCAGCAAACGTGTTATACAACACATCTGTGTCCAATACACAGAGGATATGCGTTTATGATAGCTTTCAACTGGAAATTCTGTCTCTTTTTGCACTAGCTGCTAAGATTCATATATTTACTCTGGAAGTCATTGCTTCAAGCTCCACAGTGGTACCTGTTGGGCTTGCAAGTGTCCCTGCTTAAAGCCTCTTAATGGAAAGACTTAGGGTTACGGTGAAGGTCTGGGGAAGAGAAAAGGGAGAGTAACATGTAGAAGTGCTGTTGTGATACAATCATGCATCTCACTACCTTGCCCGCTGTTGAAGGCTGATTTTAAGATTTCCACCAGAAACGACTGTTTCAGGGATAAAATGGTAGAAGAAAGTGTCCCTCATGGAGTTTCCCCAGCTGTAAGCTTATGTCATAACTGCTAGAGCATTCTTCTTGACATATTTATTTTCAGTAAACTTTTACATGGGGATAAAAGCTATAGGCAAACAATGTGCTGAGGTACATCACAGCTGTTAAACTCCCAAGGAAGATCAACAGGCTCAGAACCAGCTTTTGTAGTGCATAAGCAGGGACCTTCTAACCCCAGAAAATTATCTCATGAAATGCTTGTTCATGTGCAAAAATGGGAAAAATATCAACTAAATTGTATCTGTGACAATTAAAGTGGCATCTGGAAACAGCCAGAAAAGTTTGCCAGCTGGAAGCTGGGGAGAACCTCCTCTTGTGGGGTGCCACCTGTATTACTATCAGTAGCCTGCTCCATTCCTTCACAGGGGTCTCACTGAGAAAAAACAAGAAATAATATACTGCCATCATTAAAAGAGTGTGTCTTGTAAAGGCATTGGATATATATACATATTAAGTTATTGATACTTCTACAAACACTTGTGATGCCACCACAGTTCTGCATTTGGAGTGCAAGTCTTGTAACACTGGGGTACACGTTGCTTATTATTGTTTGTTGAAAGTGTTTGTGAATACATGGAGAGGTACTGGATACCACAGCAATATAAAGGTAACATGACATACACATCTTTGGCTAAGCACATCCTAGTATTCTCAGGCAGCCTCCTCTAAGTTAATTCAAACTGCCTCCACTGGAAACAGGGGTGAGCTCAGTCATTTTAGCCTAACATACATGCAAGAGCATAAAAAATTATATCTTCTGCTGGGTAAGCAGTGGGAGCAGAGGAATCATAGAATCATAGAATTGTCTAGGTTGGAAGGGACCTTAAAGATCATCTAGTCCAACCATCAACCTAACTCTGACCCAAAAAAACCCAAACCAAACACAGCAAAACAAAACAAAAAACCACAACACAAAACAAAACACAAAAACATACCACTAAACCATATTCCTGAGGACCATATCAACCCTCAGGAATATGGTTTAGTGGTATGTTTTTGTGAAGGACCACAATAATTGCTCTGTCTTTTAAACCATCAACTCTTCTGGCTAAACAGAAAAAGGAGAAAGGCTAGTCACAGCTTTACACTGGTAACATCCTCGGTGTGGTGGCTTTCATCCTAGGAGAGTACACTTAAAGCATTACTTCCCAGAAGTACTGCATAAACATGTTTATATCCCTATAAATGTACCTGCATCAGGATGAATTTGCCATTTTGACATTCAGCCAGTTGTAGACAAGGTCTTGACACGGTGTGTAGAACACAGCAGCTCTGTCAGAGCTGGAGGTCACTCAGAGTCAGCTCTGCCTGACCTCCCAATCTGACATGTCTTCAAATCAGTGCTCTTAATATGCAATGAGCGGGTGTCTCTGCCTTTAAGATATGGTCCTTTAAAGTCTCTTCTCAACACTTCTGGTAAGATGTCTGCTGCAACAAACTGCTATTTCAGCAGCAGGATCAGCTGCATCTGTCTGCTTTTGCATGTGGTATGGGCAAATATAATGTGTTTTATGATTCTCGTGCAGAATCACCGCAGTTCATCTCCAGTGTGGCCCCATTCAAAAAGCCCTTAAATACTCCATACTCCAAGCTCCATTCTAACAGTGCTAAAAACAGATGTTGGAAAACATCCTTCAGCAGCACTACTAACTAATTTGGAGGTTAATATTACAGCCCAGCCTGTCCAAGCACAGAGTCTGAAATAGCACCTAATAAATAACTTCTCTGCGAGTTTGAGCAGCTATGAAGCTGGTTTGCTTTTGCAGTCATTAAAAGCAGAAGGGGCTCGAAAAGAAAAGTTAAAAATTGACATAATGTGTAAAACAAGGCTTCTTCCTTCATCACATGTCCAATACTTGTCAGGCTTTTACAAGAGATAATGAGTGTCAAGCCTTTCAGCAATGTGAGCTTGCAAAACATTCACTGTCAATATGAGATCTTTAAAAAGCCCACAGTCTCGTTGTCACTTTCTGACAGGCACTAAATTGTGCTGAGATTCATGAGAAGTTGCACCGCAGCCATTTCATAGGATACGTCCTAGATGAGCACTCACAGAGCTGCTTATGTATGGATGTCTGTGTGAGTGAACAATGACTTGGCTTCCAGGACAACTTCAGTGCTCCAATCTTTTTTGACACTTGTAGAGTTTTGATAATCACTAAATTCCTGACAGTGGTTCCTGAACACCTTCCAAACTTTAGCTTTGGCTGGCTTTAGCTAACTCTCTAGAGAAGGCAGAAGACTTTTTGCTCCCGTCCCATGCTATCTTCCTAATTCCCCAATGAGAGAGCAAGGAATTAAATTCATCACCTTTGTCAAACGGCCAGTTTTAACAGGAAACCATTATTGCCAGTGAATAATAAATGCTTCGTGTTTCTCAATTTGCTTGACTGCCTCCCCATAACTTCTTGTTGGGACAGTCATTCTCCTTCCTTACTGATCTTTAAACCTGGCTTCATCTGACAGAAGTTTAACTTTGTCCCTCTTAAAAATGGCAAGGTTGGCATCAGTAACTCCAGGAATTCATGAGGTATAAATCAGTAGCTAGAAACGAGGTGTCTCATAAATTAGGGTTTTTTTTTCAGCTATAAGATTTTGAAACCATAATATCGAGGATCCTGGGTATGGGTTAAACAGGAAAAGATTTGTTGTCTCACAAAGTTTAGGGGCCACAGCATCGTGAAGTTCTGTACCACAGTGCCTTAAAGATAGGTGCATGTAGCAAAGAATTGCTGGATTAGTTCAGTGTTTGTTCAAGGAAGGAAGAAGGAGGGGGGGGAAGAAGTAAAAGGAGGACCTACAAGTTAGGTTAAAGATTGTCCACGCAAAAGGCAGAACAAGACTAAGACTATTTAATCCTCCAGCCCTGTCAGTACCTAGCTGAAACTCTTGGTGTGATGCGGTGCTGTCACATTACTGCATCTCTCTGGCACAGTCTGCTACCCACCACTGCTTGGTATGCCATCAGGAAAAATGCCTTCTTCTGTGGAGACAGAGATAACCACAGAAATATAAACACCTACGCCAGCAGCGCTTTAAAAAGTGGCTGTGCCCACAGAGACCCTTCTGGGAGTTCCATTACCATCTGTCTAAAATCAGGGCTTGCCATCCCCCTTTATTTCAATCAAATAAATGTATATAAAGAAGTATTATTTTAGCACTTGAGCAAAAATTTCTACATATAAGGCAATAAAAACGGGACAACATCTCCCTGTGGAAGACTCTGCAAGTTAACTGCGTTTCCTTCCTGCTTCTTCTTCCCTCTACTCTTGCTAAAGATTAATGCATTACAAAACAACACTACTTTTCAGATTTAACTCCATCACTACTGACCACAGGGTGTCGAACACTCCTTTTCAGAGTTAACTCCATCACTACTGACCACAGGGTGTCACTGTTACATTAAAATCTATAATTTCCCAGTTCGTGTAGTTAGAAAATTAATACGTTCAGTGAAAAAAAAAAACCAATCCTTTTCTCCCGAAACATATTGAGATGCAAGCCATTTGTGGGCAGACATGCTGCATAAAATAGGTTAATACAGCATTCCTTTAACTTATTGCACACATCTTTTCATATTGCTACTGACACATTTATTATAAGCAAAGCTGGCAATGACATCTAGAGTTAAAGTTCCCTAACACTTTCCATCATAAGGCCCTACTTTCAGTTGTTTATTACTTTGTCAGCCTTTAACTGCTGGAGCTTATATTTTCCATGCCTTGTCTCTGCCTCAGGCTGGATTGTTTTGGAAAGTTTTAGTGAAAAACGGAGCTGGCCACTTCCGAGAACAAGTTTTGGGGAAGAAAAAAGCTTTGTTATGCTAATATTCAATAATTCTAACATAAGCTTCTTGGAGATATTCTTGTAGCTTTGCACTCTCAAATTTGGCACAGGAGGAATGCTGATTTGAAAAGAACACAGGATCTGGACTTAGTTATGAGCTTCGGAAAGTTCAGTGTCAGAAACTGCTCAGCCTGGTAGCTGAAATGCCCAAGGGTCAAGAGAGCAGCAGCTGACTGTGCTCTCTTCCTCAGCCTCAACAAAGGACTGTGAAGAAATTTCTCCAAAAATGAGTTGGAAAGATCTGTGTCTCTGGCTGCCAGTGCATCACCTGCACAAAAACCCTTTCACCGGTGGGCTCGAGCAGCTGAGGTCTGTGTGGTGGATCCAGTTCTTCAGAGAACCTTCACGGACATTCAGGGGGAATCAATGCCATTGCACATGAGACTAGTTTTGATATTTTTTGAAATGCTTGGAAAGTCCTAATAAAAATCCTACGCCATAATAAAATCAATATTGGGAAGTCACTATTAGTACTGCCTGCTCAGGCTCACTTTGCTCCTTTTTGAGTACACGCACTGTTTTACTTACAGGAGGCTCGGGTTTGCCAATACAGGGCTGTGCACAACTGGAGCTGCTCCCTTGCTCAGGACCACAAAAAAACCTGCAGGGGGAGCAGGAGACCTATTTGAAGGTCTTGTCGAAAGCCAGGAAGATGTGATGACCATCAGAGCAGCGAGTGACTTTCCAGTCTCCCTTCCTGCCCTCCCCAAGCAACCCAGGGCATTGCCAGATTGCCCAGTTCAGCTGTTGCTCATTTGAAGCACTCATTGCCCCAGATGCTCTCCAGCAGAAGTTGCTGCTCACAAGTCAACCTGTGGTGGTTTAACAGCTTGTCTGCTCGCTAAGCGTCGTGAAATAATCTGATCTAAAAATATGGGATATTCATTTCATGGATTTCAGTCCGGACACAGCATACGAGTAAAACAGGTAGAGCAGAGAAGATAATTGTCTTGGGATCTCGAGGGAAAGGAGGAACCAGAGAGAAAAGGCAAAGGGCAGCTCCAGGGTAAGCAGAGAGAGAATCATCTGGTCCAGAGATTCATCTGTTCCAGGCAGTCTGTGCCCTAGATGCAGCCAGGTGACAACCAGGTTATTCTCACATGCTACGTGCCAATGTAAATGAATAAAAATAAACCTGAAAATAAACAGAGGGCTTCGAATGGACAGGGAAGACAAAAAGATTACTTAACTCGATGGTAAAGTTACTGAGGGTTGCAGTGGGAGAGGAAAATTTTGCTGGGACTGGAGAAAATAAGTTTGGAACTGCTGACAGTGAAGATCCGATAAAGTAATAAAATCCACTCACTTTGCAAGGAAGGGCTCACAGAGGGTAAGCTGAGTAAAGGCATACCCACTAAAATAAAATGGCTGAACTATCAGAATGGCTGAATTACAGGACATCAGCTGAAGGACGGAATCACGGGTAAAAATCAATATTTGAGACATGAGCTGCAGAGAGCAAACTTCACTGTGAGTTACAATATTGAAAAAGGACAGAGGGCTGCTTCACAGAATCGGGGGAAGGCACTGATCTAGTATCTGAAGTGCATGTGGCAAACGTGGAACATGTGAATCCATCAATGAAAAATGGCAAATCTGACCTAAGCATCACAGTATCTGAAAAGCCTACTTTTTCCTACATTCAGGGAACACGTAACCTAGTTCATCTATCTCAGCTATCCATTTTATTGGCATCTATATCTTAGAAAGAAACCACAAATTCTTTGTTGTTCAGTCCTGGTTAGTTTCCGCCAACTCCCAACCCTTCTAGTTACTGATGACCAATTTCTCTTGAATCACTCCCCAGCTCAAGCTGGGTGGCCAAAACTGTTCCTGGAGGTATAACTTCCCTCATTTTGTATAAACAGAACACTTTCAGCGTGATGCTCCAGTGGCAGAGGACACTAGCTTGTACCAATGTGAGCAAACAAAATAGGTGGGTGGCAGAAAACATCTATTTTTAGAAAATAAATTTGTAGCAATGATGGCATTTATAAGAAAGCTGGAAAAGCAGAGCAGAACTATTTTCATTCCACAGTAGTATTATGGTATGTCAGCATCAGGGTACCTAAAGGAATGAAATTTAAAATCCCATCTGACTTCAATTCAGCCAGAGCCCTCACACAGCAGCACCTGACTCCCCTAGAGCCAGGAACATCACCCACCCACAAAACCCACTTTGTTTTGACTTTCATCCCCTGTATTATCTCTGAAATCACACCCACCTGCCACTCAGCAAAAATGGGGACCTCCCGCGTGTCCCTGGGGCTCATCTCCAGATGTGCTGTGGAGTCCTACAGAGGTATCAGCTCCTTGTCTGGGGCCGATCACCCACACAACATGTGTAGTCTTCACAGTCTGAAAACCCCCACTGGCTCCTTGGTGTGGAAGCTGTGGAAGCTCAGTGGACCAACATGGGTGGAGGGACTCCAACATCACACCAGGAATTCTAATGGGTTCTTCAGGTGTTTGACAATATATGCTAAGGTCAGACTCTTCTCTGTCTTCCTTTGAGTAGCTTTCTCCAAGAAAGACTCAAGGTGAGACCACAGTTTAAGTTGTGGGACACTAAGCTTGACACCAGTTAGTTCTAGTGCAAGGACATTTTCTTCTATACCTACTTCAGCCTCACCCTGTGCTTCCCATCCCAACTGCATAACAAGCTTCCACATTTAGAGTGAAAAGACATTTTCAGACAGTAGTGACTTTTAGTACTGTCCCCACTCACACCTTGCCAGCTAGAGCTGTTTCTCCTGGATGTGGTGATACACAAAGCAAGGGAGCAGTAAATATACTTTAATCCAAGTCTCCCTTGTCTCTGCCACGTACCAGAACATCTGCACAAGGTTTTAGCTACTATCCCAAACACAATGGCAGTAATGACATATTAAATGACCTGTTGCACGTTACAGTTTAAGCAGATGACCTACTATCTCATGCTTTCAAGGCTTTTCCTCTGATGTCAGTGCCTTTGCTTTCCAGAAAGTTGCTCAGGTTACTGTTGCTGCTATTATAACATCTTCCTTCCCATTACACCTATTTAACAGGAATCAAGCTAGGATATAGTCAAACGTTTCCCCTCCACCCCCTCAATAACCACCCGAGAAAGATTCAGCTGACTTAGAAATGGAGCAGATTCAGCAGTGGAGTCAAAAAAAATCTACACATGCAGCCAAACACAACTACATCCAGTATGTCAAGCAGTGGTACTGTCTTACCCAGGGCTCAGGTTTTTTCTTTACCTTCCTTCTAAATAAATGTCCCACTACTGGGTAACATGGGACACCCAGGCAGTGAACCCCAAAACTCCTGCCTATGGCTTTTTATTTGAGACCCAAACCGTGCTGTGCTTCACAAACACTTAGCAACATCTAAATGGAAGATCCTGCTGAAGCTTAAGTTTTCAGCTTCTTCAGAAACACCAAAATGGTTGTGGGTTCTGTATCATTATTACTATTAGTTCTAACCTGCAGTTGGAGTTAATACATTTGATTCCTCTTGCAGATCTCAATAACAATCAATGACATACCAGAATTCATTGATAAGCAGGCAGAGTGAAAAGGACCTGATTGTATCAGAGAACAAAAGTATGTTTTCATCTTTTTAACTGTTGTTACGATTTTCATCTTTTGGGGGAGAAGAAAAAAAAAAGCTCTGTTAAAAAAAAAGCTCTGTTAATTCTAAAGGCTTCTTATTTTGCAAAAGAAGATACTTGAAGTTTTCTACAGGAAATAACACATTTCCAACAGGGTAAGTGTGCTATAAATATATAATTTCCTACTCAGACTTGGAAATTTTTTTAACTTTCATGAAGTGTATAAAAGTGTTATCTTTATGCATAGTTCTAGTTGTTCAGATTAATATAGAATGTACTATATGGATGTGCAGAATTTTGAATTTTAGTTTAGTTTTTCCATAGTCCATGGTATCTTTTTCATTTTATATTAATATACAATATATGCTTCGTATTTACAATAACTAGTATATGCAGTTATTTTCTAAAGTGAGAGGTTCCTCATGTTATTTCTGGAGATACATCTCACAATAGAAATGAACTGGTCATCTTATCTCATGGTGAACAGAAATGTATCTCCACCATTCACTATCACTCTATATTGGATTTAAAGTCTAGGCCAAAAATAATTTGTACACTTAATGCTGTTAAATAAAACCTTCACTTTTTATTCAGCCTATTTTGAATCTCTCTTAATTCTGTTTTCACAATCCCCTGAGTGAAACAATACTTTATTCTATTTTAGTACGTAGGCTGTAAGGAAGCTCTGAGATTCTGCTCCTCAATATTCATTGACAAAACATACTCAGCATAAAGAAAAGCTGATAGCCAAGATGTATGGTAAACTACCCTTAGAAAAACCTCCTGGCATTTATTACATCATCTGGATTGCACAGGTGCATATCCATCTTCTCACATATTTGGAAAATAAGAACTGCATTCTCCATTCAAATGCTTTCAACTTATTTACAGCTAGATCTGGAGCCTTAATATTTATCATCGCAAAGTATAAAGCCAAATGTCCTTTTTCTTCAGGAGCACCAAAGATTAACAGATTAGAATGTTTTCCACATGTCCATTTTACTGTCAAGAGAATATTAAAGAAGTTTTCCAGCTTCCGCAGCTCAGCCAGATGTCAATGGATCCCACAGTGAAGCAAAATTGGCAGAGTAGCCTTCTCATGACCCCGGCATTGTTTTATCAAGGATCAGTTTAAAAGTATAAAGGGCCATTTCTTGCTGAGATCTGTAATGTTTTTCAGCCCTTTTCCCCTGCAATTACACAAAAGTGCTGACTTTGTTGAACTACTGATATGCAGTAGTATTTCTTATGACTTCTCTCACACTGTGCTGTAATTGCTGTTTGTGTTGGCCCAAGAAAAGTACCACGTCTTGTTTCCACTGTACATTTCCGGACTCTGGTTTCAGTAACATCAGTGTAGGATATTGTACTGGGCATATGTTTTGTTGTGTAAACATTGACTGGTAATTTACCCTGTCAGTCTCCACAGTATGGCCTCTAATTACCAGAGGTTGAGGGGCTTCAGATGGACATTTTATAAAATATTTACAGTAGTTTTACTGCTGCTTTTTCTTTTTTTTTTTTTCTTCACTGGTGTCTGTGTTCTGAAAATCATCGCAGGAGAAAAAATAAAACATCAAAAAACATAAAACAAAACCCAGCAATAAAAACAAATGTATTCATTCTTGCACACTTCATTCTGTAGAGGAACTAAAGACTAGGTTCCCAATTAGTTAGGCAAAAGTTGGGTCAATATTGCAGTAGCCATTATGGTATAATAAAGTATTAAATATTTCTGTTTTCTTTCAATTTGATTATTCCCTTTTACATCTTTTTAAAATTAGTATATTATTTCTATCAGTACTTTTTCTTCTCAAAATTCATTCTCACTCAAGAGCCCCTGAACTTGCAAACAGATATGCACATGCTTAATTTGAGTCAAGACTCAGACAAATGTATTTAACAAATGGGACCACTAAGGTCTTATTGGAAAATACAGCATCTACTGCAAAGATTCAGAACGAAGGAGCAACCTCCTTTTAAGAGCTCTGGAATATATATATATTTATATATTTTTAAATATATATATAAAAATATATTTAAGAGCTCTGGAATATATATTCATCTGTATAATTTCAAGGAAGCAGAACTTTCCATTTTGTGCTAAAATATAATGTCTTGAGTAGAATTCCAGGATGGAATTAAAGAGTTAATAACTACAGTAATGTGACCAAAGAAGATGCAATCAAATAGGGCATCTTTTCGTACATCATAGGCAGTGTGAATCTCTATTTCAAATAAAGTTTTCACCATGATTTTCATCATAATGCAGGAAACTTTAAAAAAAAAGTGTGACAGTTTCTCAGCTTCTACTATTCCATTATAACTGGATCAATTTCATAATATTCACCACATTACAGTATCCCCAAAATAATCTTCCCTTCCAATACATTGATTAACTAAATAGTAGCATTAAGGTGGGGAGCCACAAAATGTAATCTGTCATGCAATATTCTTTCCCTTATTCTGAATAAATTTCTTTAAAAAACAGTTGCAAATTCCTCATCCTATATGTCAGCCAACAGTAAAGAGAGAACACTTCTTTTGTTTAAAAAGGCATTCCACTTAGTGTCTTATCTTTTGCTACAGATGCACATTGTATTGCCTTGCTGAGACTACTTTTATTCTGTTTGTTCAGTTTATTCTTCAGAGGAAAAGATACTACATCTAATTAAAAATTTTTACCTATTGTTGCAACTCTGAGTGCAAGCAAAGTCTTACTGCTATGATCATGGATCAGAGAACAATCTTTTCTTCCATAATTGTTTACTTTATGCATTTGAAAGGACTCTGTGTTAAGCAAATCACATCATTTGCCTCTAACAATCTGTCACACCACATAGCACTTGCACTAAGCAACAAAGGAGAAAAAAATTAAATAAACAGGAAAATACACAAACTGGCAAAAATTATGGAGTGTATAAAACCATCATTCATTTATCTTTAAAAATGACCAAAAAGGTTTTATTTCTGAAAGCCTGGCTGTTTCAATTTGTGCTGTAATATTTCAAAAGAAAAAAAAAAAAAACAAACGACAAATGAATTGACCTGGGAGACTGGTTCAGTGTTGCTTCTGCACAGCACAGACAGCAAAGATGATTGTCATACTTTAAGCACTGCATCAGCTTTGGTTTCTGTCTTAACTGAAGACTCATCTTCGACTTATTCCACTTAAGGAAATAGTTACTTGTTCTCACACGGCTACAAAGATCCACCCAATACTCTCATTCAGAGTGAGCACAGGAACTTCAATATGTCTGATCATGGCATCTCCGGATTATCTGCAATTTAATTTACCTTAGGAAACACCCCGAGAGCTTGGTTAAAGCCACCTGATGCATCTCAACGATAGTAAGCAACTCTCCCCCCTTTATTCTTTGCTGGATGATAACAAAATTGGTTCCGAGGAGCCATAAATATGCAAGAATGGCCAGAGGTTTAGTTCCACCCCCTCAGCACAGCTGTCTGTAGAGCTGCCCAAAAAGGAAGGAAGCATCATCCTGTAAACACTGCACTTCCCTACTGGAGACACTGGGATTTGTGATTTCCCAGGACATGGCAAATCCTCTGACCCTTGCTGGGGTCTGAAAGCCAGGTTCCACACAACACCCTCTTTTTCAGGCAGGACCTAGAATAGACACACTCACACCTAACAAAAGGTAACGAAAAGAAACAATCATTTCCAAGTGGGAAGCACTGCAGTGATTCTGTCCTTATTTTACACTTGCTGTTAAACTTTAAGAAAAACTATTTCAGGGTAGAAAGGGAAGGGAGGGGGTCTTTTCCACTGAGTAGATAAACACAGGTCTAAAAGCCATTTCTGTTCTGCAAGCTGATGTATACAGAGTCACAGCCTGATTAAAGCGCAATATGATTATACAGAGAACTTCTAAAAACAAGTCAAGCAACTCTTATAGAAATAACTCATTTTCAAAATAACATGAAAACTGACTGAGGAATTAAATCCTGAATAAAAATCTGTTTTTAAAGGTACTTAAAATAATTGTATGCTCACCAAACTTTTGAAATTTTTCTTTCACAATTGTTTTAATAATTATGTTGAAATACTGTATATTATTTCTGAAACTTTTGAAATTTTTCTTTCACGATTGTTTTAATTATGTTGAAATACTGTATATTATTTCTGCCTCTGCACCACCTTTTTCATGTGCAACAGGTAAGCTCAGAAGAAAGAGAAAGGTAAAGGAATGAGTGTATCGCAGTCAATCAAGAAGATGACTAGCTGATCACCAAGCCAGATACAGAACTACTGCCACATAGTCATATGTTCTAGATTAGAAAGTATCTAAAATGATATATCCTAGAATCATTATCATAAGTACATTACAATCACAGGAATGAAGAGGTGGTCTAATGAACATAAACCTGGTATTAATCTAGAACATGTTTTAGGTGACTATTTTTTACACTTAGACATTGAATTTTGTGGTGTATTTAAATTAGAAATCAAATTTAAATTGGCATGATAACCATGTTAGTTAAAAAGACTAGCCTATATTTTCCACATTCAGATCCTCCTGGAAGCTGCTTTGCCAATCTTTTACTAATCAGGCAGATAACCCATGGGATGCATATCTGCCCTCAACTACAAGTGGCCCAGAAAACCTTAGCTGAAACAGTTCAGCTTTTCAGAATAATTTACACGCACACTTGAATGTGTCACGCCAGTAAACAGTGATGAGTTCCTCAAGTCCTCATGCCCCCATGCCTTGAATCAAAGACGTGTATTGTGGGGAGTCCCACCTTAGCTGTAGAGATGGAGGCAGTGTCCAGATGTTTAAGGAAGTCCTGTTCACTGCTCTGCACTGAAATGCCCACCCAGAGCTGACCAGAACCTCTGAAATCTCAGTTCTGCCAACATCCACAAATGGCCACTAGGAATGACAGCAAAAATCTCTCTTTTGTGCTGTTAATACACAGGAACTTGTGCTCTTTTGTGGCCATATATATTTATATATGACCTATAAACTAAATGGAGTCTGGACTGGAACTCAACTGTCCACTGTGTGTGACTCTTGCCATGGTCCCTGGCACAGTTACCACGCTACCCTGGGCCAGGTAGATTCCAGCCAACAATTTCTGGCACAGTCTGGCAATTAGCACCATTCCAGGACCATTCACAGGTGTCCGTCTGGAAGTGCTGACGTTGTTTTGGAGGGTAAGAGTTTGATTTTATGGTCAGTCTGGAAGTGCTGATGTTCTTTTTGGAGGGTAAGAGTTTGATTTTATGGTCGCAAGCTTTTCGTATCAACTGGCCTTGACGCCATTTCATTTGTTGTGAAAGTTGGAAGGTGTGTGAGAGACAAGCAAGACACCATAAAACCAAAAGGAGCTTGTCTTTTTGTGAATGAGAGATGTGATGCTGCATGAGGCACAAAATCAACCTCCAGACCACCAAAAACTCTTCATTTTCCAGTCACCCTGATAACCTCAACTCTGATTTTCAGGACTTGAATCAAAAACTGTTGTAAAATAACAGTTATCAGTTCAATTTCTGATCGCTATGCTACAGGCAGTCATCTCATCAAACCTACTGCCAGCAAGTCTCATGTTAAAAAAAAAACAAACCCAAAATACTGCTTTTTTAATGCGTGCAGTCCAGTTGAGGCACAACAGAAATATGCATGGGGAATCTGGTGTGCCCTCACCATATTTTTTGTCCATGCTACAGATCAGTGACTTCAGTTTTCTAGTGCTGTATTTTCACAACTCCTAAAAGTACTAAATATTTATTTTAAATTGGGCTTAGCGTTTTGAAAACTATTTTATACTAATTTCTTCTATAAACACCTGAAAACCTTTTTTGAAAAGCCTTCTTACATTTCCAGCATTTGGAAGTAATTTGTTTCTAGTCCAAAAAAATGAATGTCTGTCTCTAACAGAAAGAGCTGGATTACTGCCCAGTCCACTTCAGAACTGGATGATGCTGACTCTTACCCATTTAAATAGTCAAGTTAAACAAGACACAGTTGAGATGATAAAAGGAGGTCTGTAAAAAGACTATTGCTCTGGCCATGTGGACTTACAACTATCAAACAATGACTAGGAAAATAGTGAGAGAGGAAAAAATTAACATAAGTGCCAGGGTAAATATTGGGATTAGGTGAATGTAGGAGCACGGTATCTGTTCACATCATTCTCCCTTCTTGCCAGTGAGCTGCCAGGAGGATATTTACTCTACTTAAGCACTGATGGAGGCAAAGAATGGCAAAAAGGCATTACAAAGGAGAGGGGATGTACACGCTAACAGGAATATTATCCTCAAATGCACCTCTAATCTGCTGGGTTTGTATCTAAATCATATTTTGTGCTATTTTATGTGAGCCTTGTTCACAAGCACAACTTTGCAAGCCTCTTATTAGCTGGCCAAAGGTGAAATAAGACAGAATTGTCTTCTCGTACTCTATTAAGACTAATTCCTTTCCCTTTTACAAACTAGAGTTCCAGATATGACAGCTAAAGAAAGATGCAGCAGAACAGAACCTGATGAAGACCGAGGAATCATTTAAAGTAAATTCTCTGAATCCATTTACTTTTGCACGGGAAGAATTGGATTCACGAGAGGAGAAAGATGCACAGTAATGAAAGCAATACTAGAATGCCTTTCACATACTGGTCAACCAAATCAGCATGGCCTTAATGGTTCTAGAGTTAATGAATCAGAAAATGATCAATGAAGCTGAAATTGGAATGTACCACTGACACCGAAGAATGAAATGTGCAAGTGAATGCCACTTATAGGATGGGAAACTCAGAAATGAAAGCATTTAAGAAGTGATTAGGAAATCTACAAGCACTCCAAGAAAAAAGCAGAAGTATGCAAGCAGAAACAAAACTGCAAACAGAAAAAAACAGTATAGAATATTTGGGCCAAATAAATTCTTTCTATATATCCACAGCTTCAATGCTATTCGTACTGAAATTATCTTTGGCTTTAAGACAGAAAACTAAACACACTTCAAATTTTATTTCTCTAGTTGCTGCAGCAATTTCTCCATTCATATTCTCTTTAGACCTGGGGTGATGAATCTATGGGAACTCGCAGAGATACAGAGAGATGTGTAGATGTGCATGAGAAATTCAAGCTTTAAAAATGTTTTAAAAGACAGTTGAGGTTTGATTGTAAGCCAAAGGGAAGTTGTGTGTACTGCTCCAAGTCAGCCCTAGTGAGGGAATTTGGAGACGAGAACAATCTATAACTGATGAAGGATCTCTTGGTGTGATTAGTATCCTGAAACAGACTTAGACTTGAGGTTTGTTGGGTCAGTAACTAGGGTTGAAAGCTTCTGAAATGCAGTCATCGTATTAGAGGCAGCTAGAAAAATGTAGATTTCCATTATTTGTTAATCATTTACAATATCCTAAGTTTCATTTGAAATAAAAAACCAGAAGACCACAAAAAACATGCAGGCTACGTATTGGTATATGCACATAAATACGTCTGCCTCAGGAATTCTGGCTGCTATTTCAGTATACAATAACAAATATATTCCCTTTGCTATCCTAAAAAGTTAAAAAAAAATCTACTATTTAATTTTTTTTTTCTAGTAGTAGTGTAACATTTGTGAACTATCAGGCTATCAAGTTTTTCTGAAGCATAGGGAGAAAGATCAAAAACTTCCAGCTCCTCAGAAATTGCATACTTTGCACATCCTGCAA
This sequence comes from Calidris pugnax, assembly GCF_001431845.1. Taxonomy (NCBI): domain Eukaryota; kingdom Metazoa; phylum Chordata; class Aves; order Charadriiformes; family Scolopacidae; genus Calidris; species Calidris pugnax. Next base: position 48,550 of record NW_015090899.1, read on the forward strand.
AAAGCAGCAGAGAGCAATAAAAGCAGGGTTGCTACTTCTTTTGTACTGATCTGAGAAAAGAGCAGGGGTGGTATTGCCTATTCACTTGCTTACTTTCTTATTTTGCTAAAATTACAGTCAACAACGCAAAACCAGTACCTATAAAAAGGCCAAAAAAAAAAAAAGAAAGAATAGAGAAAATACTGGAAAACATCTCTCAGATTTTCAGTATGAATGCCTATGTTTTCATTTTCTTCCCATATGTAGGTCTGATTTATTCATTTGTGCAGTATGTTTTTTCACTTACAGAAGTAACTAGCTGACTGCTCATAGTAGCAATATTATTTGACAAAATGCAAGTGTTTTTCTACTTTCCTCCTTTTAGGCTTTCTTAAGCACACACCCTCTTTCTAAGCTTTCTTCACAGAAACCTTGCAGTCTGGTATCTTTTCACAATACACCTGCCATTTTCCATCTAAATTATCTGCTTTCAAAACCAGTGTTATTCACCTCTGTCTTGTAAGCTTTCAACCTTAAACAATTCTACTCACTCTTTTCTTTCCTAATATCACGTACGTTTTCAGCTCAAACATCTGATTTTTTCAAGTGCTAACTTTACCTAAGTGCTACGTTGTTTCTATGAAGAAAAGGGAATAAAATGAAACGGGGAGGGGGGGGAAGCAAACTGATGTTTTCTAAAGAATTATTACTAGTAGCTCTTATAGTTTCCTGACAAATAATTCAAAAGTATTGTTTACCCTTTCAGACCCAGAAAATACCTGGTAAGTGCCTAGGATAAATTAGTTCCTAGAGAAATCCAAAAGCTGAAAGCTCTAAGAAGAACCTTATTTAGAAGGACAGGCATGCTGTAACAAACAATCCCTTGCTTTACTTAAAATAATGTGTACTTCTGTCCTCTTATTTTTGGTCCCAAACTTTTTCTTTTGCATGTTTTAGAATATAACACAAATTTACACTTACAACTTGTGCAAGGTATTCTGCTTCTCACAATGGAAATCTGAAGTTTGAAAAGCTCAATTTCTGTAAGTTAGAACAATTGCCCTTAACATGAGCATTAAGGCATCACAAATCATTTCTTTAAGCAGGAAAACCTGGGACTCACAGGCCAATACTTCCAACAGCCCTGCTGATGGGTGCTTTCCAGCTCGAAGAAATTCCGTTTCATAACTCCATTTGTTTCCTGCCATTTAGCCAACTTTCCACTTATTACACGCCTCCACGCCTTAATATTAACTTCCAGTGCAGAACACTGTAAATTGTTTTCTGAAAAATCAAAGCATATGATAGCCACTGTATATCCTTTGTCTTCTTTGGCAGTGACTACATCAAAGAATTCCAGCGAAATACTGAAGCATGACCAGCCCTTCCTGAATCCTGTACAGCTATTCTCAGACAAGTTGTTTTCTAAGGTTTCCCTATCTGAACCTTGCTATTAGTTTCTAGAGATCTCTGTCAAATTTTCTGCAGTTTCCTAGCAGATCTTTGTACAAACAGGAAAGGAAAGTGAACTTCTGAGGTTTGCTGAAACCTTTCCATTTCTAAGTGTCTCTCCAAATAGGAATGCAAAAATATTAACATTTTTTCAAGTTCCCAAAATATGTGCATGCTTCATACATCAAGTCTTTCCCAGCCTTTCCCACATTGTGCTACATAAATTCTTCAAAGCACCAGGCTGCGCAGGGGAAAGGAAATGGAGTGTTACAGAACTCACACAACTTGATTGGGCATGTATGCATTTTGATCACTTGCCCACTCATATACCTGAGCTTTTTTTTATCTCAAAATTACATTCTATACCAAACTTTAAATCTATTCAGTTTCTAAACTTCAATTTCAAAAATAAATTTGAAATCTAGACTTCATAAAAATAATTCATACTTGTCCAGTGCTCTTCCTCTGCAGATTTCTTTTAGCATTTCACAAACTAAAAGAGATGAGCCTTATTGCTGTTTTACAAATAAAAAATTGAATAAAAGTGACATGCACGGTGACATGCCAAATGAAGAAAAGACAAGAAAATATATTATGGTTCCTGCCTCCTGCACCTCATTAATTTTATACAATACCTCCGTATTGGCTTAAAAAAACCCTGTCTCTAGTACAGTGTCCAAATTTTAACTAAACTATTATGACTGTTAAAAATTAGTTTAGATGTAAACAATTTCATTGTCAGGCAGTAGGTACCCCAGCACACTGCTGATAACAAAACAAAATCCTCGTGGTATTTAATGTATTATTCAAGCAAGAACTTTGGCAGCCTACTACATTCAAGTTCATTTCCTCAATTACCATCTAACTCCCCAAAACCAGTATTTTTTTGATTTGTGTAGCAACATAAAAATATAGCTAGACTGCCTTCCTCAGCTGGAAAGTTCATATTCACAGTTCCATGAGAAATTCCTAGCTCAAGCCTAGAACACTGAGTACGTGCAAGGCTCACACTTTTTCATGGTTGTTTCTCTATCTTTTCTACCTTGTAAAAGAAGTGTCAATTTATTCTACAACGCTATAGCTCTGAATGATTGTGCTTTGTGGGGAATTAAAAAGAAAGCATTTCTTAAAAGTAAAGAATGATAAGGTGTCTTTATTTTTTTTATTTCTTGCCACCATCTTGAATGTTCAATTTTAGGTTATGATCCTACCAATGGTCGTTAGGAAGAAGCTGTTGAACTACCAATGATGAACATAATGCACAGGAGTCAATGGCAGATAAAAGTGGGAGACAGGACAGAAAAATGTAAATCTTTAGTGAAGGCATGTGCATACACATTGTTCTCTGTTTTACACGGAGAAAGTGAAGGAATTCAGATGTTGTTTAAACCTAGATTGTAGGCAAACAAAAAGCAGTCCTAAATTTTGATCCTCCAAAATGGTGATGATTTATATCAGCACATAAATAAATGTGCATACCTGAATTAACAATGCTTTGAGTTAATCCTGCTTTTTTTGTTCTCCCTTAAAGGCTTTGTTTTGTTACCCAGCATGCCGTGGATTTTTTGATTGCTGTTTCATACTTAGAAAACCAGGGAACAAATGGTTTTCAGCTTTACTGTTTTACTTGTATCACGTCCTCATGGCTCTCTTCTAATATAGCATTTCGCAACAAAGCTCATTTTGTTATAAAATGTGGATTTTATTTCAGAATTCCTGTTTTCTGGAAAAAGAAAACACTAATAAAAAGTAATTTTATTTGGCAAATCATCCATCTCATTCATCTCATTGTGTCCAATAAGGTGGAAATGATTACACAAGGTGGTAAAAATCCTTGCTCCCTGTAAATCATTAGAGTTTTATGCCTGTTTTCTCTAAGTTAAGATTTGATCCCAGTAGGGCAAGGATCGGTTTATATTAATGAATTATGATAGTGATTTGAATTTGATGAAGTTCTATGGGATTACCATGTGATTGTTTCATTCATTGGGGTATCACTACCAGCCAAAACTCCTCTTTGCCTCATAGCATATTCTTTCTCATGTTCGGGTATGTGCTATGAAAACAGACAAAGCTATTTCTGGCAAATACACAAGCAGTGCAAGAAAAGAGTTCTGTATCACTTCCATTAAAAAACTTCCCCTTTCTTACCCATTCTGTACACGCTATGGGAGTCAATTGTCAAGGTAACTCAAATCTCTCCAGATCAGTGGTCTACCTTCTTGGGGCCTCTCCAGCACAGAAGTTTCCTGACCCATCTTTTTACCCTTCCTTGGAGGTCTGTAACAATTTCCTATAAACGTTTTACTACTTCTTTTAGCTACATTTTGTGTTTGTCACATTAGCTAACCCACATATGTAATTTTACTTAAAATACCACAACCTCTAACTAGATCACCACATCACTTCCCAACTTCTGAATTTGTCTCTTTGTTAAATTGTATACTCTGATATTTTTATATTAAGCCATTTAACCAAGAGCCAGTCATGTTTGTACTTCAAATGTTTACTATTTTGTTCTGAAACATCATTTCATGTTCCTCACATTTTTACACAGATTCTCTTTGTAAAAGAAAGTGAATTTCCTTTCTCTGGGCAATGCTTTCTATCTATATTATTCACTTCAACAACTTAAAAAATTACTTATCCTTTAAAAGTTGGCTAATCTCTCTTCCATCTTTCACTACCTATCCTTTTGCTAAAACAACACACATAAAACTGAATACTAAAATTACAAGACTACTTCCCTGCTAATTTCTTATACAGATACGGCCTGTCAGTTCTAGATGACTTTGGATCAGCCCCAAACAAAAGAAAATATTCTGGGTAGTATAACCCTGCACGGAACAATGTGATCTGTATAAAAAATCACTTACTGAATCACCAGCACCTCTTTCCACTCCTAGGAGATCTCCCATCGAAGCAATGCCTGAATTAGTGCAGAGTGATTTGTGGCTTTCCAGCTGTCATTCATTAATTCTTAGGAAATACAATATACAGTACACTAGTACTCGGTCTGAGGTTGTAGCCTGCGATGTAGGAGAGTGTAATTTGCCTGCTGAAGGTTCTTTCAAATTGTTTTCAAACAATAACTGCGGCCCATTATTTCCATAACCCCTCAAACCCATTTCACTCCTGATGAAATATCGTGTCGGTCGCGCAGACCCATAAAGAGGGAAGAGTGAGCAATTGCGTTTGTGGAGAGTCTGGTCTATGAAACGAAGGGCTGAGCTGAAGACAAGGGGCTCGACTCCAGTCCTTTGCCATATGTTTATCTTTGGCAAAGAGGAGAGCACAGACAAGCCTGTTAACAGACAAGTGACCTGGGCACTCGGATCCACCACCTTTGGCACTGTCCTACATGGGTGACTGGTAAAAGTTGTCCTGTTTTAGAAAGAGTATTGCATAGCTACCATTCATCACTAGCTGCCTGGTTCCTTTGACCAGAGACAGGAGAGGATGTTGTGACGTGTGGGCTCCATTTGAGGATCCAAGAGCCCAGGGACCTACCTTTAGAGCAAGGCAAGGAGCTGCTTGCACCACGCCAGCCAGAGAGGCTGTGTAATGCCTGCTTCATCACGGGCTTTTGGCAAAATCTATGACAAGTTCAGCTCAGCCAAAAAAACACCGCACCTTTAGACGTGCACTGTAGCAGAACTTGAGCAGGGAAGTCTTCTGGTGTGTCTCAGGCATCCCTGGCTTTCCAGAAATATGAGAATTTCTGGAAACCCTCCTGAGAAACCCCCCTGCATAGGGATTTATTTTTTTTTCAGGTCTATTGCCCTCTTAAATTTACATGTTAATTACCCTGAACTGCACATCAGGTACCTAAGAGCTTTTTTCCCCTTCAACTCTTACGCAGTTGAATTAAGAAGTAAATAAAAAGATAGGAGCGGGAGCTAAACCTGAAACAAGAATGACTTATAACAAATACTGGGGTTAACGAAGCATAGCCATCATTCAGGGTTTAGTAGGCACCATGACAGTCATCATTTTAAGGAAGGACTTGAAAAACAATGTTTCAAGTATTTTCATGGTGAACTCCTCCCATGCTCAGGGGTTTTCATGCTTTTAGCTTTTACATCTGCAACTGAAGCTAACTGTGAAATTAGCAATTTATTTATCCCATGGTACATATGCACATATTTTCAACAGTAAAAGTGTGTAAAGGTCAAAGAGAATACTGTGAGTAAAAGCTAGAGCCTTTTTGACCACATTTTGCCACTCAGCATTTAATCAAATACCTGCAGAGATTCACATAATGAAACATTTCCCAGTTCCTTTCGTGTTGGTTGTATCATTAATACTGTTAACACACTGCTGTTATTTCTAAACAACATAATATGAGCTCTGCCAAAATAACAAGTCAGGACAAAGAAAGTTGACCTTAAAAACGGCTGTGTGAATTGCAAGGAGGCAGAAAATGCCATTAAGTATAAAATAGAACAATAAAGGCCTATGATTTGTAAACAGCTTTTGATTCTGTAACAAAATAAGCCTCCTTAGAAATATATATACCCATTAAGGTATTTTTCAAGTTTATATCTTTACAAAAACTACATTAGAACTTATAGTCTGTTTCTTGTACTATGTCCTACTCTAAAAATATATATAAACACAAAGAGAAAAGTATCTTTTATGGAAATTCACTATTTCTGATTATTTAGCCGCAGATTTGAAAGAAGATATTTACTAGGATATAAAGTTGTTGCTAATCTTGTTTGGAAGGTGTAACTGAGAAACAAAAAAAAGTATACTGACTGCATGTTAACAGAGATAAACTTATCTAGACCACTGTCTGTGTACATAGTTGCATTCAGATGTATCCATCTGAAATCAACATGGAATTATACATTATCCTATTTTATATTTAGACACCTCTGTAAAGCAGAAATTTTAGTTCACTGAACAATGAACATACAGGTGTTCCCAAGAAAAGTGGAATCTAAGACATCAAAAAAATCATATTTTATCTCCCTCATTTATACAAAACCAATAAAATATAATAATCACCATTTCTTCATGTCTTTGCATGTAATTGAAGGTAATAAGTAGATAAGAAGTGAAATTTTTTTTGGAAAAGCATCAGCAGTAATACCTGTAGACAATCCAATGTGTGAGCAATACCTTCTGCAAGTTTACTTAGTGCCTTTTTCCTTTTCTAGTAATTTCTTTAAGGCTGGATTTTTTTTTTTTAAATTGTGCATTTGAATTAAACTGAGACTACTACTATCATATCTATAAAATGAGAACCTGAGTTACCTGTATGGCTGTGAGGATATTGGCTAACGCCTGGCCATACGTGTCATGACAGTGAACAGCAAGAGCACTCAGAGGAATTTCTTTCATAACAGCTTCCAACATTCTTTTCATACTTCCAGGAGTCCCCACACCAATTGTGTCCCCCAGAGAGATTTCGTAACAGCCCATACCGTACAGCCGCTTAGACACCTGATTAGAAACAGAGAAACATGAAACCATCAAGAAGAAAGAATATAAAATACGATCAAGAACATACATTAAAAAGGACACACTTCTGTACAGGTTTCAAGGTTTGACCCACCGAGGTGGACCTATGCATCAGAAACCCACTATTCATTCTTGAAAATTGTCACCCAAGAAGAAGGCCCCTAGATCCTCTTATCTGAAATTCATAGTTCTGCTTCTGTACGTGGAATAATCAACCAAGCCAAATCCATCAAAAACTTGCTTTTTGACTCTCCTACAGAATCCAAATAAGCAAGATTTTACACTATGAATTAAGTTTCTGTCAAGCCCTTTCCCAACATTTTCATGTCTCTGGGGATTTCCCAGCTGTTTGGTTTTCTCCATGTACTTTTCAGTTTACAAGTTTTGCAGGGTAAAGACCTGCCCTTTTGTTTCCTTGTTACACAGAGCCAAGCACATGGCTAAGACAATATATAATTAACGAGAAGGCTGATTTTGCTTTCTCTTGGCACTGAAAACATCCATTGAAAACTGAAGTTTTAACATCTAGTTAGTACTAATTTTGCTAGCTTTTCATGAAGTCAAACATTAAAATACTAACAAAGCAAAACTGTAACTTAATTAACATTCTAGTCTTTAGAATTTTTCTTAGTACCAAACAAAACCTTATATAAATAGTTCTTACTTATGTAAGTAGAGTCCTAAATGTTTCTGGAATTACTTCTTTGAGGAGTTCTTTGTATGAGTAAGAGATTTGAGGTCTGGCTTCATAATGTTTGTACGGAGAGAGACATACACTCCAAAGCACAAAATTCTGTTTGCACCAAAAATACTGCTTTAGAAATAGAATGTAGAACCTTTCCATCTTAGTTTTGTTGAACTTATTTGGAAAGGGTTTCACCTTATTGTTAGTTGCTGAGTATGTCTGTCCCCTTTAGCATTCCCCACCGTGCACCAACAATCCCGAAAGGCCACTCCACTGGAATGGAATCCCAATCTGAAAATTAACTGTTTAGAAATGAAAAAATATGACCCTTTTCCAAGACATCTTCAGTTGCACTGCACTCTGCTGTTAAAGCAATTCCAGGACTTCATCAGAGGGATTGCTGTGAATGTGTCTGAGGAAGCTGACAAAGTGCTGCACCAGCGGTCTCGGAAGTGCTGGATTAATATTGCTGTTCACTTAATTCAAAGAACAGCTGAAAAAGAACTTCAAGCAGTCTGAATTGTTCTGCTTAAAGCCTGGAAGTGCTTTATATGCTTTAATACGACTATTGCAAACTCTTTGTGCCTTAAAGTCAAAGAGCCCCTGCTTCGCATCAGCATCAATTCAATATAAGCTTTAAGAAAGGGACATTCACCAGATTGCAAAAATATTCTATCTTGCAGCATATTTTTATATCATCAACAAGGGCAGCTGTTTTAACTGGACTACTGTTGTAAGAAAAAAAAAATCACCTGCAGTTAGTGGTCGATTACCTCTAGTTAATCCCCAAACTTCAGTTTTTGTTTAAGATCAGGGTAAAAGACACAGACTGCATTTTTTTTCCTATGTTCTTTTTCATTCAAGATTCAAAGTTTTTCTAGATAAGCATTTTAGTGATGACAAACAGACTATATAAACTGCTAGAACTCGTGTTGCATTCACTTCTTTCCCATGCTCAGTCCTTAGGTCTTTCAGCTTCTGAAAATGAAGTTCTGAAGGACAAAAAGGAGAGAGGGGGAAACTCTGCTAACAAGCTGAGTATCATCACTGCCTTGTCATGATCTAACCTTAAACTGACCCTTCAGAAGAGATGTATATTTAATGTCAAGAAGAATGTGCATGCTTGGAAGCAGAATGGGAGTTTTTCATATTGGATTTTCTACCCTACCATAGTAGGAGGCAGCCCATTAGTTATAGTTTTGTACATTTTCAATGTGGATTTTTGGGAGGAGGGTGGGGGAGAAGAGAACACACTGTTTTGTCAGGGCAATCAGAATGTGATTAGGAGCTTGCAGCTTTGTTGATGGAGCGGGGTTGTGTTGTGCACCACTGAGCAGTTTTACTATGCATGAGTCTTGTGCTACTCCCCTTGGGACCACTGCCCTGACACCAGGCATTGATCAAAACGGGAGTTGGTGACCCAACACCGCAACCCCTTTGGCATGTGAACAATCCTACTGCTGGAAATAATATCTAAAACTATACTCTTAAACTGAACACAAAAGGTCATAATCGAGTTACGGATTATTTTAAGCAAATAACAACATAAAACCACGCTGCAGTCCTTGTGCTGTCAGGGAAACTTTGCAATAATCCAACAGCTTGCAAATAAGAACAGGCACATTTTCTGTAGCCTACTTAAATAAATTCACTCTCTAGGTTAAAAGGAGGCTGAGGAGAGAAAGAAGTAGGCAGAAAGATAGAAACAGTCAAGCATATGACAAAGACAATGGACAACACAACTGGCTTCGAGGACGTCACACGGTGCTTCCAACAAGTTTCAAGCCTTGAAATTTGCAAACCACAGGATGATAAATGGTTAAACAATGACTCCAAGAAAAAGCAGAGTGATAAAAAAGGACTATGCTGTTTATTTTAATAGATATGGTTGGAGTTTTTTAATAAAGAACCGTATGGATATACCAGATGGGTTCTAGAATGCTGAAAGCATCTGAAATTTGCACTCATGAGATAACTACATGTGAAAGTTATGCACCTAGTGAGCTAGAAATGCACGTTGTCTGGTACCAAAACCTCTCCTAATTGGGTTTGTTTCAGCTAAAAAATCTTTCGCTTAAACAAAAAAATAATTGTCACTGTCATTGACTTTAGACTGAGTGAGGAAACAAGTCTAAACCTTTCAGCCATAGCTGCTGCTTGCTCCCATCCCAAGAAAGATGACCAGAGTTGTGGCCCTCTGAAAAGGTTTAGCAACACGGCCAGTAATTTTGATAATTCTGATTCAGCAAAGGATGGGTGCATGTGTTTATGTAAAATCCATTAACAGCTAATCCAATGCTTCTATATAAACATCAGGACTTGCTGAATCTGGGCCTCGGCAACTTTAATGTGGCAGCTTTTATTCTTAAACACATACACGATGGTGCACAGGTACCCAAGAACACACTTCTTAGGATGAAGACAGAAAATAAAATATCTGTGGGAAGTAAAAGTTTGCAGGGTTGGAACATTAAGTAGCACTCCCACTGGCAAACTGAAAAGGAGCTCTTCTGTGCAGGGAGAGTAGTTAAAAAACAAGCAACACATGGAAAGAAGCCTGTTGGGGAACATGATATTGCAGTAAGCAATTTACCAACAGCACAGCTGAATCTGTCATCACCGCTCCAACTAAAGCTGTGTCACTTCTAACTTTCACTTCATATTAAACCCAATTAATTTAGAAATACTGAGTACCTTCCAATTTTCCAATTTAGCTTTTTTTTTTTTTTTTTTTTTTTTTTTTTTTTTTTTTCCAAAGAGTGAGTATATGTGGCTGCTGTGGGAGAAGTATTATCACAAGTTCCATCTGGAATGTATACTAGAAGATGCAAGACAACAGGACCTGAAAGCCACACACGAAGAACACAATATATCAGACAAATGTTGACTAGCTGCTAGTGCTACAAAGGAAAAAAAAAAGTGGAGATTCTGCTAGATCACCAAAAGTAGGTGATTAAGTGTAACAAAGTTGACAAGTCTTTCTCCAGAAGGAAGGCCAGCATCTTCTGACTCGTGCCTCTTGAATTCTGTCCACTTTCTTCTCTATTGTCCATTTCAGCTCCTGTGCCCTCTTTGCCTTCCTGCAAAATTTAACATTTGTGTATCACCTGTATCTTCCTCTGCTAGAAAAAAAGGCTGGACTAAGACATCATCCTTCTTCTCCTTTATACTGAATGGGAAAAGTGGCTGGGGAGGGAAGGCGCAGCTCATTCCACCATAGCAGCAGAGCAAGTTAAATTGTAGGAAACCATGTTGGGGATGAGTTTTGGTTCCTGTGTCAATCACATGACATTCAAAGGACGCACAATGTTGTAGCAGTGACTCTACCCACCCACAGCACAGTATGCTTATGCCAGCATAAAATGGATTTAAAAGCAGATACCCTCTGCAAGAGGTTGTGCTGGACATCATCTCATACAACATGGGCCACTGACATATGCTCATGAGTCTATTTCCTTAAGCATGTCCTTACCTTTTTTTTGGAGGAAATGGCACATAATATTTTTCCACATGATGGATAACAATCAAAACATACTATTTTCCTTAGAAGTGACTGCATATGGTTGAGTGAGGTTATGCACCTAGTTTTAGTCTTAGCTATGCTTTGTGTTTGTTCTCCTTAATTTTTATCCGTTAAAGATCTTTTTAGGATTAAGCAGAGAACATTACTTATGGACATTTTAAAATGTATTTTTGATTCACTAAAAAGACAAGCCAGAAGTTCACTCTTACTTCTGCCACTTTAGCTGGTATGATGTTTCCTTCATACGGGCATCCCAATGCACACGACACATACCTACAATAAAAAGACAAAACAAAGATGCTTCTGGTTCATATATGTGTATCTGTATCCATCCATGTTACACAAAAAATAAAGGTTAAATACAATTTTGAATATTTAAGACAGTCAAGGTAGAGTAAATATTTGAATGAAAAGATTACATCAGATGAAAATAGCCATTTTATGAATTTTCCTTTTAAATGACAGAACAGAGATTCATCACGTTATTTATGCTCAAAGTATGTCACAAGTTGTAAAGGACTGACAAAGCACTCAAGCTAACGCTGCTTCAGGATACTTCAAATTTTCTTGTTTTTCCTTTCTGAAGTCCTAAGAGCCAGGTCAAGTTTTGCCTTGCCTGGCCCACACAAGGTATTCAGAGGAAGACAGCACGTTCTTCCTTGTACTAGCTGCCCAGATCATAGAAAGCAACACATGGACACGAGCAACTTGTAACAATCCCACCGTCTTGTAAATCATTGGATTGTGCTGAATGGGGTAGCTTTCTCCCTCTAACTCCACAGTGTCATTTCTGCCCCAGAAGAATTATAGCTCCATCCCAAGCAGTACTTTAGGTATGCCTTGGGACACGAAGAAACTGAGAAGCCAGGCTGAGTCTCCCAGCAGCTATCAGCTCCACAAAGCACAAAAATCCAAAGCCACAACCAAGACTCCATTGTTCGGTCTTAAAGCTGTGTTAGCATAGAATTTGGTTTAAATTTCCTTTTTTTAATGACAATTAAGAGCCATGGAATTCCAATTAAACTTCTAATTGTTTATCTTAAATTGATTAGGAATAGGATTAAACTAACCAGAAACAGCCATTCAAAGTCAAAATAAGTGTGGCTGTAGAGGGATTTACAACAGATTCAGAGGCAGGCAGAGCCCCAGTCCCAGTGGGAGGTTGCTCAACTGCTTAATAGAAGAACAACAGCCTTCATTAATCCCCCATCATTCCTTTTCCCTCAACACTGAAGGATATAATGTAAAATTATACACTGTATAATGCAAACAGGATTGAACAGATGCCAGTTTGTATGCAGTCAAGGTCCGCAGGGTAAAGGATGTATTGTTTCTTTTCAGTTGAAGGAGAAACTGATTGATAGAATGTGAAATTAGGATGAGTAACAGGCAAAAACAAATTGTGAAAAAAATGTCAACATTTTAATGCGCATAACATATTCCATCCCTTATATGAAGGTACAGTGTTGGCACACTGGAAGCAGCAGTAAGAATGAGGCAAACCTTGAACCTAAAAAGAACTTGATTAGCCCTGACAAAGAAATGAAAATTAATTTTGTTTCCACAAAAATGGTTGGGTCCATTACATCCTGCTCATAATTTTAGTCCAGATGCCTACTAGGCATGATTTCAATTATCTGTATGTCATTATGAAAACCACGTTTTTGAAACATGGCCATAGACTTCATTAAATATCACCCCCAATTTAGATGTCACTGTTTAAGTTTCAAAATTCTAAATTTTCTTATCTACATTAAAGAGAAAAAAGTAGCTACTGTTAACAGTTAAATAGTGCCTCGCTTTTCAGTGACACAGAACCCAAAACCAATTCTGGATATTTTCCTTAATTTGTTTTAATGCAAACACAGCTTTTCAAACGAAACCAAGCATGAAAAATTTCAGACCCAAAAGACTGCTTTTCATAGAACACTACGGTGCCTAGAGCTAGCGAATACACAGACTTTTACAGAAATTATTTTGCAACATCAGCCACGGCACTTATTCTGAAGTGAGCAAGATGACTACTAAATACAAAGTAAATGCAAAACATGCAGTACATATATGCACGTTCCCTTTAATTATATATATCTTTACACGTTCCTAACAGCTACATATGTTAGATCAAGAAGACGTGCATTTGGTAGTGATAAAATGACATCTGGAATGGAGTAGGGCAAACAAAAGTAAAAGCAGGCCAAAAGGTATCTAGAGAACAAGGGAATACTCCCTGTGGTTCACACCAGCGAGCAGAAACTCGCCTGAGCTCACATAATTCAGCTGGGCCTGCTGGGGTATGAAAGTATGTGGTGACCTGAGGAATCTGCCTACTACAATGTACAAATCTGTTTGAGATTATGAACTCTCTGCACGCTTACACCATGGTGACTAGACTGACATTTTAAACAAGGAAAATATGATAGATGTAATCTATCCGGGCAGCTGATATTCAATATTAAACTGGAGAAAATAGGGATTACTGAAAGAATTTGACAGGTAAAGAACTTCCTACCAGAGAGAGAACAAAGTCCTGTGGAGAATGAAAGAACCGGGTTTCAATAGAGTTCATCAAGGATGAGCTTGGCAGAATTTTATCTAATATTTTGAGTTAATAAATTGGCATAAAAAGCAGAGATGTGGAGATAACATTACATTTCCTAGTACTGTCAATACAAAAAAATCCACTGGGATTCCATGGAGAAAGGACAAGGGCAATAGAAATGGGACTTGGTTAGTGACAATGTCAAAGAAAGCTTGAAGTGAGGCTGTAAAAGAGTAAAATACACCCCAAAAATATGTATCAGGATAAACATTTTTAATAGAGGACATAAAATATGAATTCCATTTGACAAGGTCTTGCTATAGTCTTATTGGAAATAAGCGACACAATTGGACTCATTTGTAGAAAAAGTAATGCGAGCTTTTGAAAGGAGAAAACAGGCATGTCTACGTGAAAGAGGGAAGATAATCATGTGTCTGGTCTGAGCATTTCCCAAGACACATGGACTTAAGGCAGCACCAGGTGGGATGCTTTCTAATTGCATTTGTGTGGTTCCCAATTCGTAAGTATACGTGAGAAGAAATAGGTTTTGACAGGAAGGTAGATCCATTATCTACAGATACGTTTGGTTGTTACATTTTCTTTTTTCTGTATGAAATAACCCCTAATGCATTAAAAGCACAAGAGAATCCAGCAGAGCTCCAAAACCTCCACCCACAACCCTCCAGAAATTGGAGACAACTTTGGAGAAATGTGCTGAAGAACCACTTAGAAAGAAGAAAATTAACAAGACAGAGGCACAAAGAGCAACAAAAGACACAAATTTAAAGAAGAGTCTAGTCAACTGCAGCAAACACTACTGACAAGTCAAGAAGAATGAGGACAGACTACTGTTTTCTGAGATATTGTCATCAGGGAGTTTGGTGAGAGCTGTTGCAGTTGCAAGCAAGGAACAGAAGCCAAAGTGTAGGAGTTATAGGAGGGAATCACAGAAGAGGGTCTCCAGACAGTAATTATAAACAGCGCCTTCAATGAGCGTAGGAATGAAGAGATAGGCGATGAGATATGATATGAAGAACCAAGTAGGGTCAAAGGTGCAATTGTTAAGAGGCAAACGCTTGCTTTTATTGCAGTGGAAAAGAATCAGAGGACAGCGAGAGGTTAAGAAACAGAATCGGGGGGGGAGAAATATGAGGAAGAACAGAACATGGGGTCACTGAGGCAAGTGGAAGGGGTACAGATGGAAAGTAGACAAGAAACTCCTGCTGCTCCGACAGTGGAGGAGAAAGAGAAAAGATTAGGGGAGGGAGAAGAGAGTGACAGAAGGAAGAGCACACTGTATTCTTCCTTAGGAGAAAAAGCAAGATCCTACATGAAGAAAAGCAGCAGAGGGAAAAAGAGGGAAGAGTTTGAGCAATGAGTTACAGGGGCAACTGGGATTTAATTTGGGGATTCAATTAAGTTGGAGAATACAGCTGTTGTCTAAAAAGATGGCAGGAATGAAAGACACAAAAAAAAAGACTTTGTAATGAAAAAGACTGTCTTGGTCTCAGGATATTCACCAGAGACACTTCACAGTATAAGTGCAGAAGCAAATATCTGGGAGTTCACAAAGCAGACTCTGCATTGGAAATGTTTAATTTTAAGTATGTGCTTAAATCTTTGCTGAATCAAGGCCAGACGTTTTAGTAGCTTAACTACATCTTTAGCATGCAAGCAAGAAAAGAGCCTGTGCAGCAGAGGTGGAAAGAAGGACCTGCAATTAGTGACCGTTATCTATACAGCTGCTTTAGGCACACACGGGTAAATGCTGTTTTGCTCACTCAAGCTCTATGAAATCAGAATTCCTCCCTTTAAATAAAAAGTGATAAAAACAAGTTTTCTACTTATTTCACGTGGCAGAGTTTACTAAGTATCCTGCCTGTTCTACACATTTCTCTGCAGGTGAGTATCATTTGGTTTTCTCCTAAATTGTCTTCTGTGCGGTCAAAAACAATTAAAAAAAATAAATCCCAACAACTTTCCAGTGTAATATTTTGGACAAAAATGCTGAACAGCCTCTGGGGATGGGGAGGGAGACGGAAAAGGAAGAGAGTTTTCAATTTCTTCCAGTAAGCCAAAACCAAATAGCAACGTTCCACAAATGGCATAGACAGTATAAGGTCCCCACGATCAAGGTCACTAGGAATGGTGATAATCACCACGCCAGCCCAACAACTGTGAAGTGCAGGATATAAAACCACAAACAAGGGTGAATGAGAGAACTTTTCATAACCAAAGTGTGTTAAAAGGAAAATGAATCCAAGCAGAAACTGAACTCCATGTTGTAATCAGCCCTTTGTCAGCTTGTTTCAGTAAGAGTTCCAGAGCCAGATCCACAGCTGCTACCACAGCTGGAAGCATGGAGCCTCCCGAGAAGCCAGTTGCAGACTCAGATGCTGCTGTTTCCTGTTTATTATTATAGTGTAAGTTCGCATATAATTTACCATGTTCACTGCAGATGTATTTATTTTTATTGGATGTTCGTGCTAAAATGTATATGCCTATCATTTGGTGAATTCATAATATTAAGGTTGATATATTCCGTCTCTCCGCAAAGGAAGCCATTTGTTAAAAACAGGCAATCTTTACTGTAAGGAGAGGGGAAATACAAAGAAGAGAGGAGGGAAAGGAGATTCTTCCAGAAACAGGATCTCCAAGCCAAGCCCAAAATGTGTAAATAAGGCCAGGGTTTTTTTTTTTTCCACATTTGATTTAAAAAAAAACCCAAACAACCTTTCCATGTATTTAGTGCCCAGTTACAAGTAATATATATGCTATTCAAAGTGAAATCCTATAGCAATAATATTTGTTATTATTTTTAGAATGCCCAGAAAATACCATTAAATTGTGAACTATGTTCTTGACAATAACTTCCTCCCTAAAAACAGAACAAAGCCGTTACTATAATGAAGGGCCACTTAACTTTCAATAACTGTATCAAATTATCCATGGAGCAAACAGTAACATAGTAGCAAACACAGTGTATTGTTACCTTATAATTTCATACTAACATTTCCAGCCTGATTTTATGCCACCCTCTAGGAAGAAACAGGGATTATTTTTACTTCATACAGGTATCCCTTTTAAAAAATTAAAAAAAAAAACCAAAGAGTAGCTCCTCTGGCCTACTAATAATATATTTCAAGCCTGACTTTATTCCACCCTCTAGGAAGAAACAGGGATTATTTTTACTTTGTACAGGTAAACCTTTTAAAAAAATTAAAAAAAAAAAAAAAAAAGAAGCTCCTCTGGCCTACTAATAATATTTTCTATCTGCAGGCACACACACACACACACACACAAAAAATGGTAAAGTCTGGTATAAAGTTATTCCTAAGGAAAATCTCCCCTCTTACACAGTGCAATAATCCAGTACAATAGTACAAAGGATTCTACATCAAAAAGTAGATGTCCTTAACCTGTCCCCAGTACAAAGAAATGCACCAAGTCCCTACATCCCAGAAATCTCCAGCTCCTCAAACTTCTCCAGGGGACCATGACCTTAATACCTTGCTTAATACTCTGCAACCCTGGAGACCTGTTTACCATTCACACACTAAAATGTGTTGCTTTTAAGTTTATTAAATATTCATCTACATTTTATTGTTCTCAAATATAGACTCAGTGAGATGAAGGTGTTAGATTGGTTTCACTATCTAAAGAAGCGATAATGGTATAAATCACCACCAAGTCCCTACATCCCAGAAATCTCCAGCTCCTCAAACTTCTCCAGGGGACCATGACCTTAATACCTTGCTTAATACTCTGCAACCCTGGAGACCTGGTTACCATTCGCACACTAAAATGTGTTGCTTTTAAGTTTATTAAATATTCATCTACATTTTATTGTTCTCAAATATAGACTCACAGTGAGACGAAGGTGTTAAATTGGTTTCACTATCTAAAGAAGTGATAATGGTATAAATCACCCTGTTACCAGTATAATTGTGACTATGGTAAACTACACAATGTAGTCTAAAAATGGAGTTTTAAAGCAATGTCAAAACCCATATGGACTCCAGTCCTAAATATTCCAGAATACCAGAAAATACGAGTTCAAAGTTGCCATCTGTATTCGTAAAACTTACGCAGCTTTAAACTGTACTGATTTGTGCGGAACTGAATTGCTGGAGTTCATCTCATGGTTACTTCCAATTAGGTATATAAAATACAGTATTGTAAGGCCACCCAAATATCCTGAAATAAGGTATTCAAGATTAATAAAAGAAAAAAAGAGCATTGATGAAGTGAATTATAAAGATCAGGTTGTCCTGATAATCAGAAGTATCAGATAATCAGGATGTTCTTTATAAACAAAACAGATGTCATTATTAGTTTCCAGAATTACTTGTTATAAAGTATAAAAATAAAAGAAATAAATTAATATTAATAAATAAAATGGTTTTGTTCTTCCACATGTACTTTTTTCAAAATAAATCCAAATATCACTAGCACGAGATAAAGATAACTAAAATAAATTCCTTCTCTTTAAGTTTCCAGTATTTTGTGTCTTACCTTGCGTATTAGCATCAAAGTAAAACAATAATTATTTCCTATAATCAACAAGGAATTATATATGTTGTAAGCTGTAACTTTTATTATAACATAATACAAAAGGTAATAATAACAATATTGCATACAACCTTTTGTTTGGTATCTTTCTATCATAGTAAAAAATATTGCTATATTTCAAGTATATCAACCAGTTTTTGAATTCTATACAAACACAGATGTAAGTCAAATATTGATACATTTCAATATGCTTTTATTTATTGTGAACTTCACCAAACTGCTCATTCTTAAAAGACACAGGACTATAAACAAAGGAACTGCATACACCAGTTTAGAATTAATGTGTGATTACATATGCTTTAATTTATGAAGCAGCAGCTTTGTAAGGAAATGCTTCTCGAGTTATTTTACAGCAAACATTTCCATCTGTTTTTCTAACACTAAACCTCTAAACTTTTGCATACACGTTCACATTTACACATGCAAATAGTCCAAATGGCCTCAAAAAGGCTAGGCACATGAAAAGGACATAAAATCAGCTTTTAATTGCTGGTCACGGAGACGTGGTTTTTAGTAGGGAAATAAAAAAATACAATCTTTCAGCTCTCATATCATCAGATAATTTTTATCAGGACTAAGACAGCCCTATACAGAACTGAATGTTTCACTGTCAAAGGACACAAAGACGGTACTGAAGTACCATTTGTTGAAAAGGGGGAAACACAAGTCCCTACTTCCTTACAGTTCTCCTATTGAACTAATTGCAACTTATTTCTGTGTCTTTTTAAATTTTGGAATACATTAACTTGGAAGAATCTAGCTTCATCAGAATTTATTGAACGTTTTCCTCATAAGTACACTTAATTTAAAAATGCATTTAAATTAAAACACAATTCAAGTGACTACTTGCAATTACTATTTGCCATAGTTTTTCATCAGTCCTGGACATTTTAACAGTACCTGAATAATGCATTAAAAGATGCCACTCTAAAACCAGCAGTACTCTGTATCATTTCACATGCAAAATATGCATCGTAGTAATTAGCCGACCGCATAGTTTATAACTGATTTGGCTCAGTGTCCTCACAGAATATGTCCCAGATGTTACTGTAAAGTTTTTATGAATGTACAAAAAATAAAAATAAAATCCCCTTTATGATGCTAATAAATACTCTTAACTTCTAAGACCATACGCAAGATTTCAATTCTTCATAAACATTTGAACTAACTTAGTAAACATTTAGGAAACTGTGTACTGTGATACAGATTTTAAATGTGACAGCTGACAACATAGATTTTCAGGATGATGATCAAGTCAATGTTAGTGCAGCTGTAGCAACAGTAAGACATGCAAAAGCTTAAAGTTTAGTTTCAACTGATTGAGTGCATTTTTCATAAGATTCAAGGATTGCCAATGATTTATGCTCACTACATAAATTCGAAATTGCCAGTAATAATAGGAAATAAGATTTAAACCCTTTAAAATTATTTTTGGAAGTATTTTTCAACTGCACAAATAAGGAGTTAGGGCAAGGCATTAAATTACCCATTTCCTGCAAATAAATAACACTTTAAACAATAATGGTGCTTTAGAAAGGAAACAATCTTGGTATTGAAATTGATAGAAATATAATTTTTGCATATTAATATTTTTATTACCTGTGTAATTCAAGCAAAATATTTAGCCTACGAAATTTATATTAGAAGCCAAAATGTGCAGTCCTGAGAGCGTGCTTAAGCAACAGCTGCAGGTTTTGCCTATGGTTCTTTAAAAGTAGCTAATCTCTAAAAAGGTGATTAAAACCAAAACGTTGATTCTCAGGGCAGACTACAAATCTTTGTCCATGCAGTTGACAGGCTCGTTTTGTGTCACCTTGCACCACAAAGCCCATTAAGACATTTATTGTATCTATTGTAATTTACATAAATGACAAGGTGCTAATCCTCAGCCTGTACACAGGTAGGATGGGATTCATCTGTTCTAAGTTCTGAATTCAAAGATAATCATCTACACCCTATGCCTTAGACAGACCATCTATAGGATGACTAGGATAGAACCCAAGCTCCTTTGCAGCCAAGAGGATGGATCACCCTGAGAGTGATCCATCTTATCCTAAGGCAGGCACTTCAGAAAGCACGTATGATAAATCACAGCCTGAAGGCTGCCTGTTTCCCTCTACTAACTACAAGCAGATTTAGGATGATAAGCTCAGACTTGTCATGAGGTCACACTCAGCTTTGCCTCATGTTAACAATAGTTGTAAACAATATGTAATTATTTTCAATAACTACAAGACACACGGCAAAATAAAACCTGAAAAAAATCTTCTCCTTGAAATTAAATAAAACCCAGTCAAACTATGAGCACCAATTCCATATACATCAACTGATGAATTATAAAACATCCCATCCTTTTGTTTCCTAACTGCTGGGCTTAAAGTCATTCAACAGAACTCCCAAATTTCAGTTTCTGAAACTGTCAGTTTCAGCCCCCGCTTGTCTATGTGATACTTAAAATACAGGTCCAGATATAAAGCATAAAGAACATCGCATAAAGATCAATTTGCCACAAAGCCTTGACTGTCTCGGCATTTAGAGAATTTTGCATGGAATTGGGATACAAAAATGCCATTTATTTTATCTGTCTAAAAGCAGCTTCTTTAGTAGCAGTTAAATATGGGATCGTAAATCAAGATCATAAATCGCAGGCTCTGATCGCTCATTATTTTTTATTGATCTCCAGAAAAAAGTCATCTTGGTTACACTGAATATTCATATGAAATCTCTGTTTAAGTTTTACTTTCTGATTATCTTTTCCACACTCTTTTTCATCAAGGAAGAGAAGCCCTGTGTTTTATATCATTAAATACAATGTAAAATTCCACAAGTCTTCTATAGGTACTGCAATATTTGGGAACTAATGAACAACTTCCACTCAATAACTTCCTAATGAATTCCCTGCAGTAGGGCAGGCTTTTGTTGGATGTTAGTAGCAGAGAAAATTATGATTTAGTCTTCTAGAATTAAGTTGGAAATTATGGTGTGCTTCCATAATCTTCCCCCTCACAAGCAGCTGAAACGTTGTAAACAGATTTATTTACTTCCTGGATTTGGCATTCAAAACTGATGTTTATTCCTTATCAGCATTATTTAATTTTTTAACTAATTAGAAATTTTAAGTCCACCTTCTAGAGCTTTGTTTTAGAGATCCACCATTAAAAAAAAGTCCTTCTGATTTCTGCATGTCTGTGTTTGTGCTGCTGCTATTACTTTTCTGGTCTTTGGAATGCTACTCAACAGAAGACATTATACTGGAGCTTAAAAGTACCATGATAGACGGACACTAAACAAGTCCTTTTTTGTAATTATTTCTGAGCAATCATTACATCTCAGTGCTTCCTATAGATTCCTGAAACCGCAATCCAATGAGGAGTGCATCTGAGTATGAACACGCAGGAACAAGACCTGATGCATCACAACACTTGGTAATTATTCTCTTGAAAACATATTTGTCTGGACTCTGGTCCATAGCAGCATTTTATTTCTCATTAATTACTATTTTGCCTCCTCAAAATCTCCCTTGGAGGGATTTTTTAAAACTGCACTCAAATTCCAACTGGATCGCTTTAACCAGTTCTCTTTTATCTTCTAACATTAACATGCTCAAAAGTTTCTTTTCACTATTTTCATATACTGAAATCCATGTTCAGTGGATGTTTCAGCTACTCAGAATTATTACTTTAGGTAGGTTTCTTTTTGTTATGAAATAAGGCTCCATATTCTGCAATTTAGATTCTCAGCAGATTTTTAACAGATTAGCTACTTAATTGAGTTATGTTAGATCCCCCTGGACAAATATCAGCCAGTCCTCTCCTGAAATTTTTGATTTGTTGAAGTGTAACATTAGTCCAGCATCTTATCTGCTGACGCTTCAGCCTCTAATTTTCACTGGATAAATTAGTTCCCAAGCTAATATCCTGTGATGAAGATAGCGACTTTAGGTAGGTTTCTTTTTGCTATGAAATAAGGCTCCATATTCTGCAATTGAGATTCTCAGCAGATTTTTAACAGATTAGCTACTTAATTGAGTTATGTTAGATCCCCCTGGACAAATATCAGCCAGTCCTCTCCTGAAATTTTTGATTTGTTGAAGTGTAACATTAGTCCAGCATCTTATCTGCTGATGCCTCAACCTCTAATTTTCACTGGATAAATTAGTTCCCAAGCTAATATCCTGTGATGAAGATAGTTGTAGTATAAACATAAACATAGTTTATCTTCAATACCCTCTCTAATTGGATTCTTTACTCGGTTATAATCCTACAAAGCAAATGATTCTGTCAATGGCTTCCTACTTCTGGAAGATTCACTTTTCTCAGACCTGTAAGACTGAGGAAGAAAGATCTAGCTGGAGCAAACTTACATCATTTCCATTCAGGACTTGGAATCTGTTCTCCTTGTAGCCTATCTGATATTAAGCAGTCCACTGTTGAAGCGTTGTGTACATGCTGCACCTGGCATGACAGACTCAATAAAATTGTCCTGCATGTGAAGTTTGCCTAGGCTTGCATAGTGAAGTGAAATCAGAGATCTTTGCACTGGAGTCACAAAGCAAGCACTTTTAAAACCATAATCTTATTGTATTTTCTTTGAATTCAACTACTTCTCTTCATCTCTGTACAGCTGTTTTTTCTGTTTGCTTCATTATCTCATCCTCTTTGTGTGTCCTTGCCTTTCTTCCTTCTTTTATTCTTCATTATTATAATTTTTTATTGGTGCTCTGCTTCTGTTTGACCGTTTTCAGCCTTTTACCTCTTCTTCTCTGTACATGCCTTCCCATGCTGTTGCTTTCTCTTTTTTTTAATACTGTGTGCAGAAAAAACCCTGCCACACACAGTTCATCAGATAGAAGACAGTAAATGTATAGGAATGTTATAGAATCCTATCATGGCAACAGTCATTTCCATCACGTCACTGTATTAGTGCCAGAATAACTGCTACTGCCATATTACAAATACCTCGGACATACAGTCTGGGGGAAAAAAAAAACCCACCAAGTTGCCACTCTCTAAAACATGTGAAAACTGTTGCAGAGAAAAGTAAACATTTTAAATTCCAACATCAATCTAGAGTACACCACAGGGGGTTCCTCATCACCTGCAGTTTACATCTTCTGGACCAGTTGCAAGTTCCATTTGTTGATACCCATATTATCGAAAAACATACACAATGCATAGGCTTTGAGGATTCCCTTGATGTTTGGTTGCCTCTATTGTACCATCTCGTTGATTTTTTTTAGTGAAATACAGGACTTTGAAACCGAAAATATTGCCTGACATGCCTAGACACCAGAGAAAACTAGGAAACAAAAGTTTAGTGTAAAAATGTTCACCAGTGCCTAAGGTTTGTTGCTATACACGTGCTATCTTTTTTAATTGACTGCCTATTTCCTTATCTGGGCCCTAAAATTCAGACATCCCTGAGCTTGATCCTCCTGGAAAACCCAAATTACTAGTTACGTTATCAGCTCAGCATTTAGTTTCAGAAAATGTGGCAAACAGTAGCACAATAGACCTCTTATAAAAGAAGTTGCCTAAGAAGGCAAACCCTGACTCTACCTGACAGATTAGCAGCGAGGCAGTGTATTTAAACTCTGGTATAAATTAGTGTTCTATAAGTCCTAACTTCTCTATTCAGTGTTTTGCCATCTGAAACATATAAGCAGTCTAAGGAAAAAGGACCAAAGCGTTTTATGAGCTATCTTTGGTTGGAAGTGTGTCCGTGTGTTAAAATCCTTGGGTTGGACAAGGTGACCTCCAGAGGTCCCTCTCAACCTAAACCATTCTGATATACTCTGATCTTCTGAAGCTGAGGTATAACTAGAAATCAGATATCACTTTCTCAAGACAAATGCTCCAACTACCGCATTATTGGGCAAAAAGCGAGCAGTAGCATTACCTCATCACTGTTTCTGGAGGAAAGACAGATCCTAGTATTTATTCCCACACAGGTTTTCAAGCACTTAGTCTCTGAGGTATCTACCTCTATTTATTTTCAAGTCCAGGTATTTTCTGAGCATGATGTATTTTGCATTACTAGTAATCCTCAAGGAATCTCACTGTTGAGTTTCTCTTGAACCCGTGTATGCCTTTCTGTATTCACAAGGACTTCACAAATAATCTTTGATAAGTAGCTCTGTGTAACTCAAAAGAAAATGGAAATGAAAAAGAAAGACCGCTCAAGGGCAAGTACCATTCAGGATTATTTCAAGTTTAAAAGAAGGTACTCTAGAGAAAGATAAACACTGGCCAAATCCAGAGTTTCATGCACTAGAGACTCCAAACTCTTCAATGCCTGGAGTTTTCAGAATAACTTACATGAAGAATATTTTTTTTCTTAGGAGTAAACTTGTTCTATCATTTTTATATCATGATTCTACAGTGTATGAAGTAATATATTATCAACACTATAATAAAATTAAAGTATGCAGGGTATTTTTTAAGGCACAGGTAACAGTGTTATGAGTTCTCAGGAGGACAAAATAAATTTTATTCTGTCATCTGTGACAATAAAAATAAACGTGTATAATAAAATGAGTACGTTTATACACACAGGTTATTTTTTCCAATTTCCAGAGAAAACTAGTCACCATTAGTAGCTACAGAGCAAACAGCAAAATTACTAAATATATTCAATCTTTAAAAAAAAAATAATAATCACAATAAAGACTATTATTTCAGTTCATCTAAAATGTAAAAATGGTAGCATATTTTTCTACTGGTACAAAAGAAACCCTATAACAGTGATTTCAGTAACTGTGTATTACATAAGAATCTTTATATTTACCCACGCACTGGAATATTCATATTCCTTGCAGATTTAACAACATCTTCAAATTTTTCTATGCTTTCTTCAATTGAACAATTAATATTCATTTTGCTAAAAGATTCAGATGCTGCACCAAATACTGAGACTTCTGTAGCCCCTGCTGCAATCTGAAAAATATATTTCAATAAAACAGAATCATAACACTATATTAAGAGATTAAGTTAAGCGTTTACTTCTACGTGATATTCTAGAATTTTAAAGTATGTTACATCATCCGTATCTAAAATATAAGTGTCATTCACATTATTTTTTAAAATCTTTTGCATACAAAGAGATTGAATCAAATGTTGAGTTCATTCACTATGGCGTATTTCCTTCCTCTTCTTAGCAATTAGGCAAACATATTTTTAAAGTGATAAATGATAAAGGTATTAAGATGTAGGAAACTGTATGAACCAACTAAGAAAACAACAGTGATTGATACTTATGTTCATTTTTCAGAAAAGGAAAAGATCATGTAACACGTATGAACCAACTAAGAAAACAAGAGTGATTGATACTTATTTTTTTACTTATTTTTCAGAAAAGGAAAAGATCATGTAACAACTCTGAAATATCCATCCCCTGTACAAAGTCTGTTCCTCATGAAGGCCAGGAAGTCGTTCTCGTGCTCGGGGAAGCTCTGTGCCTGCCTGTGCCTTCAGCAGCAACAACAACCAACAGGGATTTCCTTGTCAGAGCCAACTCCAGGATCAAGGGCTCCATTGGTCTTGGTGTCATAGTCGATATGGATAATATGGATAATGTGCATGTGAGAGTCCGCTGAGAAATTGTCTCAGAGCAAACACCAGTCTAGAAAATGTGTAAATGTGGTGACTTCACTGAAGGGGCAATTAGCTTGAGCTCAGTACTCAGTAAATCAACTAACGTGAAGCAACCTAGTATACTGAAAGCCAAATAATACAAGAAAATAATAAAGCTTAAGGGAAAAACTAAATAATTAATTCTCAGTCTCCAATGAGAATAATACTCTTGTTCTATGAAATAAATGGAGCTTTTCCCTTTACTCTCTGCTTCTACAGCATAATGTCTAAGCTTCAGCAACCCTTACAGGAACAAATACATTTTCAAATAGAAAGAAGAAAAAAAAAATAGCAGCAGCAAAGAACTCAGCAATCACCTATAACTATTTTTGCATTGTTTTCCTTTCATTATATCACTAAATGCAGTACAGAGATACAGCAGATTTAATTCAACTCATACAAGCTACCATTGCAGACAAAGTTGTGGCACTATAAATCTGACTATTGATAGTTAACTTGCCTATGTACAGAATTCTGTTTTAACTGAGTTCTCATAAGCAGTATAGAAAGTGAAAGACAGTTCATTTAATTTAATCGACTCTTTCCTCATCCTTCTTCACTATTTTCCAATAAGAAACTCTTCAGAAACTTTTCTAGGGCCAACAGAAGAACTGTCTTTCTCTTTACACACAAGCATCATTTATAGGAAATTGCAAAGACTGTTTGACCAACAGTTCCATTGAAATACCAATATATAGACCTTAACATCACTTCGTGAATTTGCCCATTTTTCACAATGAAAACTGAGAGATTTTAACTAAAAGAACTATAGCTTAGTTCTAACAGGACAGGTTATGTGCCATTAAATAGCTAGTTTATCATACTGAACTGAAATGGTCTGAAACATGAAAGAGGTAACTGTGGATACCTTCTATGAAGGTACTTACAGCAGAATGAAAGCCGTGAAGATTAGGTGTCAGAACAGGATACTGGACCCCAGGGTGCCGCTCAATGCCCCTCATTACTTCTTTGTGATCTGCCATCTAAAATATATACATAATTTGTACTGATCAGCAGTTCTTTTCTGATTTCGTACAGCTAAGCAGAAATGGGCTTAAACTGTGGTTTTGCCTTCATTAGGTATAGAGTTCATATAAAAAGTGTAACAACTAAGGGGTTAAACTGCAAGCGCTCCTCTTTTGCATTTCTTAACTTTTGAGTACCTGAGTTGCAAGCTTTCCACTTCTATATGAATATAGAATTGGAGTTAAGATTTCTACAGTGTTTCTTTTTGTGTGTATGTGTAAAAAGACAATTTGCATCATAAATTGATAGACTTGTGATCAGATTCATCATCCACTATTATTGCAACTGTAAACTTACCTCAGTGGACTGAATGGGTGGAATTAACAGAATAACCGACGTATTAAAACCATCCAAATCTTGAAAACTTCAGCACTCTGATAAATGCAACTCCACAATCTTAACAATAAGTGAACCTGAATTACTCAGCACTGTAATCAGCATATTTGAAAAGACTAATCACAAGTCTATCCTTAAAAATATAGCAAAATCCAGTTCTCTGTGCAGTGTAACATTTTTATATACTTTGAATTTTCTTTCAGAAGAAGAAAAACTTTATTACAGCAAAGGCAAACATCATTATTTTATTCAAGCATTTGTTTTCCTTAGCCTCCTCTCACAAAAGAAATTTTGCCCTTTTTCAAGATATTCTTACATTTTTCTCACTCAAGATTAAACATACTCCATCTACTAATCAAGAAGATGAATCAAGACTTATTCATGTAATAAAGTGTAAATTATTTAGACAAGCACATTTTTCTTGAAAGAAGTGGAGGAAAAATTAGTTTATTTTTTAATGGTGTGCATACCTGTAAACAATACAGGTAATAAAATGTATCCCTCATATTTCATGTCTTACAGATTTTGAGTTTTAAAAAACAAATAGTGTATTTTCAATGCTTTTTTAATCATCTCTCATCAAAGCAAACCTTCCATGCAAGCAATATTCAATTGAATTTCTGATTCGTTCCATGCTGATGAAAAGTCATTTGAGGAGTGCCATATGAAAAGATACATGAAGCACAAAGCCTTCATTACTCCTTATTTTCAAGAGATACTTTATTGATAGCTTTGCAGTGCCACAATACTAAATATGTGATATTAAATTATACCAGACTATAAACTGACAACACTACTGGCAACCTGGAATCTTCCTGTCACTGTTCCCTACTATGAAAATTCATTGATTAAAAATATCAGAAAAATGTATGTATGCCTCCTCAACTGTAAGCCCAACATGTATCCATAAGGAAGTGGATATAAGGTATGAAAAGTTTCTTATGGCCAGACACAACTAATTTCTCATCAGCAAACAAATGATGGCACAAAGCAACTCTTTGTAATTGCTTCTGCATGCACTGTATCAGTGTGCCCACCTAACATATCTGATAACCTCACCAAAAAAAAATTTGTTCTCCAAAAACCTTCATTTTTTAAGAATAATTCTTCATTCCTTAATGCAATATAAATAGTATCTACATTTCCCAGGGCAAGGAATAATTTTTGAAACTAAATAATCAATTAAATGGCAAATGTTGGAACTAATTCCACACTTTAAAATTATAGCCTGTCTTAAAATATAAAAGAAAACCAAAATGACACTTTTTCAACTAGTATAAAGCTGCCAGGTCCAGATAACATTTTATGTATTACATCTGTCCCATAACTATTTTTCCTGTACGTAAAACCCCATTCTGACACATATCGCACGTTTTAAGATTTTAAATTGTAATAAAATATTTCTTTTCCAAATTTCTTTAAAAATAAGCTTTTTAATGGTAGGTATTTATAATTTTTGGCCATTTAGGTTATAGGTGTGGGATCCTGTTTTATATGGCACCTAGCTACTGCGGAACTTTTTCTTTTAGTTTTTTTCAGTAAAAAACTCGGCCAAAAAAAACAGTGGATGGGAAACCATAAAAGAGCTTTAAAATACTAAAAAAAGAAATAAGTGAATGAGTGATCTAAACATAACCACGAATTCTATTCCCATGACCTATGAAAAGAAAAAAAAAAATAAGCAAAGGCAGTCAAGACTGCAATCCCTATCAAAGCAACACAATCTTATCTTTTAAATAAAAAGACATTTTAAACACAAATTAAGCCATTAAATAAAGTATTCAGACACAAATTTAAGATAAGAAGGGATTGTTGATTTTTTCCAAAACTGACAACCTGTGCTAAATTTGGTACTCCTAATGGCTCACAGGAAAAGGAAGTAATTAAACAAGAAAGGAAGAAATCCACCTTTGCTTCAGAATTTTCCTTCTACTGTTTAAAAACTTACAGTATTCTCTGTTGTCGCAACTGCTAAAGTTTGATGGCACTTGGAAAAACTTAGCCTAGCCACTTTTAATTGGCACAGCATCATTGTCCATGCACTGACACCAAAGAAATTCTGCATTGTGGCTGTTCTCTTCCCCTTTCCTATTACCCTTCCTCTAGGCCCTTCCCTGGTGATCCCAAGAACGCTGAAATAAATCAAAGGAGGCCCTCAGAGTGCTGTACAGCCAGTTTGCTCTGCTAACTCATGAATAAGAAAAAGTACAAATGTAGCACTTTTTTCTTAAAGGAAAGCCTGGAATACAGTCGAGGCCCAGGATGCATTCTCAGTTTAAAGTGGACAAACTTTATACACATTGGGACAGAAGATGTGCAACAAACAATGTTAAGAATGTCAGGCATTGGAATGGACTGCCCAGGGAGGTGGTGGAGTCACCATCCCTGGAGGTATTCAAGAAATGTGTAGACATGGCTCTTCATTTTTTGGGGGGGGGGTTGTGGGGTTTTTTTTTTTTTTTTTTTTTTGTGGTTGGACTCGATGATCTCTGAGGTCCCTTCCAACCACTACAATTCTGTGATTCTGTGAAGAAGTAAAGTATTTTCTCAAATAATTAATTTTATGTTTTACTTTGTAAATAACTTTAGTCCTTACTAAACATAAGGACTCAAATCCTTCTGTGCAAACAAGTCCATAATTTCTTGAAAATGAGTTTAAATTATATAGACAAGTAGTGACTTGCAGGGAATAAGTAAGTTTGCACAAACAGGAGCTACCTAGCACACATCAGGACTGAGGCTGAATTTGCAGGGTTAAATCTCAAATGAAAACCTGGCGCTCCTAATGCCAATGTAGTTTTGCTGCTGACTTCGGAAAGGCTTGGATTTCTGCTGAAATGTACCAAATGTAAAACTGAATTTTTGAAAAATAACGAGCAAAATATTACAATTCATCAAAACTTCACAGCAACTTTTAAGCCGGGACTCTCTGCCTGAGAAACAGTGCAGCTGCACAGCAGCTACGATTCATCAAAACCTCACACAACTTTTAAGCTGGGATACTCTCGTGGTTCCTCCCTGCCTGAGAAACAGTGCAGCTGCACAGCAGTGCCCAAGCCCATGTTTGGCCATGTACCTTAGTGACTGGATCCTGACTATGTCTCCCAGACATGACTTCTGGGCTTAACCTGGGACCTGCCACGTCACTGCAGACTCACCTGAGTATGTGTCCTCTTGCCTGCCCTGGTTACCCTCACCAGACTTGCTCTGCTCTCATGGACCATTGGACTGCCCTTTGGTCAACGAGGCTACAACCTCTGCTGCCCTTGTTTTCATGCTTGGCTTCCAGCTCCACTTCCTTTCTGGAGCAACCTGCTCTTGTTGCTGATGAGTTAGGGGATTTAACCAGCTTTCTGCCCAGCTTACTGGCTTTTCTTCAGTTTTGACTACTTTTCAGTGATTAGCCCAACTTCAGCTGATCTGAATGAAAGCGCAAAACTTGAGAACTGTGACAACAGCATCCCATTTTAAAAATAAACAACATTATATCTGCTCCATTTCCTTGAATAATTATACAGGCTATATTACTGGAAAACTCCACTGCACGGAATGGCATTTAAATTGAAATAGTTCTGAATGGTGACGATTTTACCTACCTGAGGCACCCATTTGGATGAAACGAAACTGGTCACTTCTACTGCTGGCAGGCCCGTTTTGGAAAGCCGGTTGATTAACTCAATTTTGATATCAGTTGGGACTATCACCTATGGACATGGAGACAGACTACAGTAAATACTTCATGCGGTAAGAAACTTTTGTAAGTGAAATGTTGTGGGTACATAATCAATACTTTTGCTTTTATATAATGAACTATCATCATACATTATACCATAACTGTGTTGTTTCCTGACAGTAGGAAGCTACTGCATAAGCAAAGTGCTAGGCAGTACATGTGATCCTACTCCTTTTTTTGTCCACCACAAAAGAATGAGGAATGATTTCTGTGTAAATGGTTATAGATCTGGCCTCACTCATTGTTAGTAACCAAACACCAACCTAGAAAAAAAGCGACAAAGGAAACAGTAAGACAGAATAGTCCAACTAGAAAAAAAGGGGCAAAAAAAAGCTCCACAGCTGAGGCAGAGTAATTCCATTCTGTTACTACTACTAACATTTTTTATATCAGTAACAACAATATATGCAAGCTTATCCTCATGTTGGTGGACAGAGATGACTGTTTTGATACGCATACCCTGTTTTACATAGTCTCTTCCAATCTTCTTCCATGCTTCCCTACCACCCTTCAGCCAACTAATATTATCAAAAGAGTAATTTCTTTTTTTTTTTTTCCATGCCTGCTCAGCAGGAAGTATGATGAAACCTATTGTACTATTCTTACTATAGTAGCACTTGTAGCACAAACACTTATTATGAAGATAGCTAGTGTTTCATGGCATTTATCAATGATGTTATCGACTGACAAGACAAATTCCAGAAGAAGAAATGGCATTTGAGTAACAGAAAGGTTAGTTAACCAAATATAGAAAGAAATTATATTATTTAATATCTGGCTAAATAGGAATATACTTCTAATATACAAAACAGTTATTAATATGAAAATAAATAAATATATTTACAGCACCAAATGGAAGAAACACAATTAGCAGGATGTATGTGTTTTACACAATGAAAATGACACAACTGTCCATGTCAAAACACACACACAAAAAAAAAAACAATAGAAAAATTACCTTTTCATTTTGTAATCCATCCCTTGGCCCAACTTCTACAATCTTTATGTACTCAGGCAGTCCAGATGCTTGAGATTCCTGAAATAAAAATCAGTACTGAAACACAAAACAATGAAGGTCACCAAGATCAAAGATACAGCTTGTACTTGTCCTCTCATATGATTCTGGGTATAAAGTCATACTGTCAACATTAAGTTTGCTTATGGCCTTTAAAAATCTGTGAGAACATGTTCCACACCTTGAGTTAGGGAATAAAAGTTAAAAGCAGAAGTTATCCGTGTGCATGTTCCACTGCTCCTCTGAGGCCACAAATGTTTATTATAAAAATGTACATAAAACCATAAATGAACATTGTGTTTTACAGAGTGAGAAATATTCCCATTTCAAAAAGCCTCCCAAGAACAATCCAGTCCTCCAAACTTCTAACAGAATGTTCTCAATTTAACTGAACAGTTACTTCTCTGTAAACGTTTGCAAGACTAGGCTATAAATCTGAAAATAACAGAGCAGTCAAGAAATGTTGAAGAGATTATTAATGAAAGATGAAAGTAATTCCTCTGCCTGAAGGTGAAGGTTTTAAAGAAGGATTCAGAGGATAACAAGGAAGGCCCCTGGTAGACAAGAAGAAATTTCCAGGTGTAAGAGCAGCTCTGGAAAGGCAGGAGGCTAACAGTGACAAGAGGGAAGGAAGGCAGTGGTAAGGTCAAAGGGCTAGGGAGAGCACAGGGAGTTGGAGGGGGAGGAAGGAGAAACAAGAACAGAAAAGCAGGTGAAGGGAAATGAAACTTCCTTTTTTATTATTTAGCTGCTCTGTTGTTGAATCAAGTTGACAGGTGTGGCAGTTAAAATAACCCGGGCCTTTAAATCCTGCAACAGTTCGGAGCAGTTGCTCAGGCTGACTCCCAAGAGCTGCCTGTCTCCAAAAACACATTAAATGCCCAACTTGGGGCAGGCTGCCCGCACCTGGAGGAGCAGAGGGAGGGAGGCAGGCAGCCCTCGCCAGGAGCTCTGCAGACCCCCTGTTTTCTGTATTGCACTGGATACAGAACCCGACCCGGTGTCTCCCTTCTGGTGTTGAAAGCCCACGCTGGGATTAGCGTGAGGGATACACCAGGGGAACACCAGCACCGCCAGCCCGGGGGGATGTCAGCTCAGCAGCTCACCCAGAGACCAAAACTCACTTCTGCAGGGCATAAATATGGCCACTAATCTCACATCACCCGCAACCAGATGAAAAACCCATTTTTCATCCCTCCCCGTGTCTAGTATCGTCAGCTAACTAATTAGCAGCCGCTAATTTCTCCTCCTGGTAACGGAAAATGAGCACTCCTGCAGCACCTTTGGTTTCTCCCCAAGTTCTCTGTGCCCGTGGATTAAAGTAAATTCTCTGCAGCAACAAGCCACAATACTAGCCAAAATACAATAAACATATTTCAGAGCATTTACTGTGTATTTATCTGAGTCCAGTAAAAAGAATGGGAAACAGCTGTATAGTATCTATTTGATCACGTGGAACATCTGGTAAGTTAAAACTCTGTCAGGCTGTGCTAAGCCCACACTCACTGACAGCATAAACCTACTTAAATGTGAAGGTAAAACCTCCACATCTGCTGCATATTGTTTCTCCTTTTTTAAGTTATTTTCACAAATATGGCACCACTTCAGGACTACGGGCATAAATCTGGGTTATTTCATGATTATCAGATCCTTCTTGTTACAAGACAAATGCCACAGCTGCACAATGAGTAAAGCTGTGACTGGAAAAAAAGAGCTAAAATAGATTATGTGAACCAAAGCTTAATTTAGAGCATGAAAAATGTCCATAAAACTTCGGTGGCAAAAATGTTCTATTTCTAGGCCAAATCCTGTAAATCCTATTCAGTTCCTACTGCGGTAAAACTTGTGCTGAAATCAAAGAGCTCTACCTGTCTTTACAGAGCAGTTCACACAGCTACAGAACACGCAGTAGCCATTCACATGGCCGTTCAGAGGACATCTGCAGCCCTTGGACTTCAGAGGGGACAGAAGTTTGGAATGGAAAGTACTGACATCTATTCTCCATCCGTGATATCATCTCTTTGAGCCCCAGTCCAGGTCTCTCATCCCCTGATTTTCTCTATAGCCTTGCTGTCCACTAGACAGTCTCAACTCCAATTCACTGTTCTTGAACATGACACTGAGAACCTGCGACAGGATGACTCTCCCAAGGGCCACACAGTGGAAATTCAAGGCAGTACTACAGATAAATCCTTCCATTCTTTGAGCTGATAAACTAACAGCTTTGAGTACACAACTTGGTTTTTATGCCAGAAGAGTCTTGCTTTGCACTGAATTTCATCTTGTTTCATCTATAGTGCACTGATTGCTCCTGTCTTCAAGGTCACTCAGTTCCTCCATCGTGGTACTGATGTCTCCTCCTGTCTTTCTGTCATCAGCAGATCTTACTACCTTAATATTTCCTGGTGAAAACGCCTGGACTAGCACGACTACATTACTTTACCACAAACATATATTATCTCAAAAAATCTGGGTTAGTGCTATAGAAGAAATACATCTTAAAAAAAAGACCCGAGGAACTCCACCATCAATGTCTCTTTAATAAATGGCCTAACAAATCTGCATTCAACATCATCTCTTATTTCCTCCTCAGACAGCTTCTTACTCATCTCACAAATTCTGTTCTAATCATCCTTTTCCCCAACTTAATTTCCCCAACTCGTGCTGCATTGCTGAAGCTCAGATAACAAACAAGTAAAAGGGAGGCAAAATACTTAGATTCAGGCCCCTGTGTACTATTTATGCATTTCACAGTGCATAATCACCGGATAAAACTCAGAAACAAATCAGAGACTCTATGAGTACATGTACTATCTTCTGCTAAGATGACTCTAGCATTTTTCCATTCTGTGGTCCAAGCCAAATCAGAGGAGAAAAGGAGTACCTCTTCAGCTGAATCTCACCTGTCCTATGAATGAATAACCTAGCAGTCACGCCATTCTTCCAAGAATTTGGAGATATGTACTTGACAATGTTGTCGGGATGAAAAAAGAGATTCCTGGTTTTCTTAGGAAGTCTTCTGACCAGCGTCACGCTTGAGGAATATTTGGACATCACTTTAAACACAGCTGAAAAAGTCACCTGAGCCACCAGTCACGTTCTGTGTCAGGCTCAATGCCATCTGCATTTACCAGGCAAGTTTCAAATCCACGTAACAGACTGAAGTCTTTAAGAACTTATGCAGAATTTAAACATGTCTCTGTTTACTATCTGGATGGCATCAGACCTTAACCAGGACTTGGGCCTCCTGAATTGAGGGATCGAGTTTCCCAAACTCTAACTGGAGGATTCCAAATGTGCCCCATCCCCTTGAGTAAAAGGAAGGATTTTCGGAAACAACCACGAGACAAACTTAGAGAATTTCAGCACCTTCAAATATGGCATTAAATAGTCTGCAGATAATAAATAGAAAATAGAAATAGAAATAAATAGAAAAATGAAAAATAGTTTTTATAAGAGAATTCAAAAGAAATACGCATTAAGCGCTAAGCATGTCAGGTAAAACAATTTTGTTTCAGAAAAAATATTTACTAAATAGTATGAAGTATTTTCATGTAACAAAGTATAAAAAGTAATTATGGTAGATATTTAGAGGTGACTGCTTATTGAAATATATAGTAGCTCTGTTAAAAACTAATGACTACCAAGCTACAATGTTTGAAATAACAAAAAGGAAATAGTTGACATAAAAGACTAAGAGCCTGGAAAATTTGTTTTTTCCATGTATCAAGCCTTGCCAAGGGAGAACAAAAAGCATATAAAACCACAAAATATTGCCTCCCTCAAAACAGAATGCAGCCAAAGAGTCTTTTAAAAAAAAAAATTGAAAAAAGGAAAACCATACCATTCAGCTTGAGAGACTGAATGCCAAATTTCTCTATGGAAACATTTTCCCTGAGGTATAAATAGCTGAAAATTCAAGTTTATTATAGAAAATCCTAGTAAACCTTAATTAGAGCAGTATAATCTTCTTAAGATAACCATAAATGTAATCAAATTAAATAAAAATACTTCTTTAAGCTCTGTCACTGCTTCAGAACTTCTAGTAAAGGTGCTGAGGTTCATTCTGCTATTCCATGCAGATCATTCATATCGGCACTAGTAGCACAGGTAAATATTACCCAGAGCTGCCCAGAAATAACTGAAAGGAGTCAAAAGTAAAGGAGAAGAATCTGAAGGTTCGGGTCTTTTCAATCTTTCTAATCAAGCAAAAATGAAGCTCTGCTTTCCTTTTCCACAAGGTGGTGTTCTGGCACAGAGGACAACTGAGCAAAGGTAGATCCATCTTGTGCAAGGAAGAATTACTCAGGAAAGCAATTTTAAACAAGGGTCAGCAGGGAGGTGGCATCATAACTCCATATGAATACGTGCAGTGACATGGACAAATGCCCAAAACTGGGAGAAGGCTCTGAGATAAATAATATGATTGCTGGAAGGAGAACAAAGAAAACAGTGGTCTATCTTCTGAACACATAAACGCCTCTAAACTTTACAAGACATAGAGGAAATAAACAGGAAGAAATTAAAGTTTCAGTACATAATCAAATAATGATTCAGGTGGTATTGCAGAGACTTGTTTATATAGTTCACACTGCTGAAAGGCAGATTTCAAACATTAATTCCCAAGTTAACTAGAGGGAAAATGGAGAAGATTCACCTGTGAAATATAAAGAATATACACAGATATTCAGAAAACAGTAGGACATGCCTGGTAAATATCCCTCAGTAAAGATAAACTGAGTATTCACCCTAGAACTTCTGCCATATGCTGCTGACATGACCCCTGGGAGAACAGTAGCCAGGAACAGGCCATGACTAGCAAAAAAACTCATCAGCCCTTGAGAAGCTTTCATTAAGTAATTTTTTCTTATGATACCACTGCATATTCATGACCTGAATGATAACACAGAAATACCACAAACAAAGCAGTTGCAAGTGCTTTAGACCACAGGACTGGAATTCAAAATTCCATTGACATACTATAGAAATAAATATGATGTATTTGAATAAAAGCAATATATAACACAACACTTAAAGACTATCCTTATTGTATCTGATGTTGACTAAGTAAAAGAAATTTTGCATATTTGACCCTTACAAATTCTATTGTCTATTGTGCTTATTTCTCCATTTTAATAATTCTGACCCCCCAAAGAAAGATCTTTGTAAAGTAGAGCATAGAGGGTACCCGACAAAACAGTTCTGTAGAAAAAGACTGGGATATTAAAATGAATAACAAACTGAATGTAAGTCATTAAGAAACTGAAGCTAAGTCATTAACGTTATGCTCTCAAGAAAAAATAAAAGAAAAAAAATGAAATGGCAAATCTAATCCTAGGCTATAAACAGGGATATCATAGATAAAACTGTAGCCTGACACTTTAGGAATACTATGTCTAGTTTTGGAGGCCCTTTTGGACGCCCTACTTCAAAAAAGAATTCAATCAACTGGAGATCATCCATAGGAGAGCAAAGCATAAAATGCAAGTAAATCATTACAGAATGATAACAGTTAGTTGCACAGTTAACTTATCTGGAATAAACCAAATAATCCTTGAGGTCAGAAGGAACCTCTGGAGATCATCCAGTTCAACCACTCCTGCTCAGAGCATGGTCAACTAAAGCAGGTTGCCCAGAATTGTATTCAGCTGGGTCTTGAGTATCTCCACAGATGGAGACTCCTGGGCAACCTGTTCCAGTGCTGACCACCCTCACAGTAAAAAAAGACTTTTCTGATCTCTAAATGGAATTTATTGTACTTCAGTTTGTGCCCACTGCCTCTTGTCCTGTCAGTGACTCTGTCTTCCTTATTCACCCTAGTAAATATTCCTACATAGAAGATCTCCCTGAGCCTCTTCTCCAGGCTAAACACTCTCAGCTCTCTCAGCCTGTCCTCATATGACAGATGCTCCAATCCATTAATCATCTTCATGGCCCTTTGCTGGGTCTGATCCAGTATGTCTACGTCTCTCTTATACTGGGGATTAAACCCACAGTTATTACTTTAGTCCACTTCTTCTAATATAATTTGAACGTGCTTACAGCTTTTATTAGAGGGTTTGTGTGAGCTCATGAAACAGTAGTGATTTACATATATTGGGAGATTATCTGAACTGACTGAGAAGTCACTGTAGAGATTTCTATTGTAAAGTAATAGCTGTAACATTCCTACTGTCATTTCCATTAATTATTAGATTCTAATATAATCTACTAGTACACTTACTAAATTGTTGCAGGGCTGTTTACAATAAAATACAAATCATTCATATGAAAACAGAAGAAATAAGATTTTAAACACAGGGGAATTCAACTCAGCTCAAGTGGCCAGTTGTTTGATCTAATTCTGCTTACAGAGAGGAATTTAACGGTAAACACAAAGGTCATAAAGTGCAAATAATATTAACTAATGATTGATAAGAAAAAAACTATGACTTTGATTTAGAAATTAGAAATTAATATTTTGTAAAAAGAATTCTATCTAGTAAGCAGTGATGAACAAGTCAGAGAGCCAGCAGAACGGCCACCTTGGACTTCCGTAAGGCAGACTTTGGACTGTTTAGGAGCATGGTCAAGAGAGTCCCTTGGGAGGCAGTCCTGAAGGGCAAAGGTGCCCAGGAAGGCTGGTCATACTTCAAGGAGGAACTCTCAAAAGCACAGGATAAAGCCATCCCCAGGTCCATAAAATGAATCGACAGAGAAGGCGGCCAGCCTGGCTAAATAGAGAGCTTTGGCTGGACCTCAGGGAGAAAAGGAAGGTCTACAGTCTCTGGAAAAGGGGGCTGGCTACTTATGAACAATATCAAGGTGTAGCATAGGTCTGCCGTAGAAAAATTAGAAGGGCAAAAGTCCAAGGAGAACTTAACTTGGCAACAACAGTTAAAGATAGTAAGAAGAGCTTTTTTTCAATATATCAATAAAAAAAGGAAGGCTAGGGAAAATGTGGGCCCGCTAATGAATGAGGTGGGTGCCTTGGTGGTGGAAGACACAGAGAAAGCGGAGTTGCTGAATGCCTTCTTTGCTTCGGTCTTCACTGCCAAAGCTGGCCCTCATGAATCCCAGACCCTGGAGACAAGGGAGAGGGTCTGGAGAGAGGAAGAATCCCCCTCTGTTGGGAAGGACTGGGTTAGAGACCACCTGGCCAAACTAGACACCCACAAGTCCATGGGCCCTGTTGGGATGCACCCACGAGTGCTGAGAAAACTGGCGGATGTTACTGCTAAGCCACTCTCTTACCATTTTTGAGATATCTTGGAGAACAGAAGAAGTGCCAGAGGACTGGAGGAAGGCAAATATCACACCAGTCCCCAAAAAGGGCAAGAAGGAGGATCTAGGGAACTACAGGCCAATTAGTCTACCCAGGGAAAGTAATGGAGCGGCTCATGCTGGACGTCATCTCTAAACACATTGAAGATCAAGAAGTTATCAGTATTGGTCAACACGGATTTACCAAGGATAAATCATGCTTGACCAATCTGATAGCCTTCTATGATGTTGTAACTGGTTGGCTAGATGAAGGGAGAGTAGCAGATGTCATCTACCTTGACTTCAGCTGGTAAGGCAGGACTTGTCCTTGGTGAAGCCATGCTGGCTGCCTCAAATCACCTCCTTGTCCTCCATGTGCCTCAGCATAGCTTCTAGGAGGATCTACTTCATGATCTTCCCAGACACAGAGGTGAGGCTGACGGGTAAGTTGTTCCCAGGGTCCTCCCTTTTACTCTTTTTAAAAATGGGTGCAACGTTTTCCTTTTTCCAGTCACCGGGGACTTCACTTGACCGCCATGGCTTTTCAAATATCATAGAGTGATATTTGAAACTACATCAGCCAATTCCCTCAGGACTTGGGGGTTTGAACTAGCTGATCTTTAAGGTCCCTTCCAACTCAAACCATTCCATGATTAAGTGACTGAGATGCACCTCGTCAGGTCCTATGTGTTCAGGTTCCTCAGGTGGTCACGAACCTGATCTCCTCTTACAGTGGAGCTACTTTGTTCCCCTAGTACCTGCCTTGCAGTACATCCACTCGAGAGGTGTGAGAAGAGAGAGGTTCCAGTGAAGACTGAGGCAAAAAAGTTGTGTGCCTCAACCTTCTCCTCATCCGTTGCTACCATTTTGCCAGTCTTGCTCATCATGGGGTGTACACTTTCTTTGACCTTTTCTGGCTGACGTACCTGTAGAAGCCATTCTTATTATTTTTTTCAGCCCTTGCCAAGTTCAGCTCCAGCTATTCCTTGGCCTTCCTGACCCCATCCTTACACAACGTTGTTGAGTGCCTCAACCTTCTCCTCATCTGTTGCTACCATTTTGCCAGTCTTGCTCATCATGGGGTGTACACTTTCTTTGACCTTTTCTGGCTGACGTACCTGTAGAAGCCATTCTTATTATTTTTTTCAGCCCTTGCCAAGTTCACCTCCAGCTATTCCTTGGCCTTCCTGACCCCATCCTTACACAACCAGGCAGCATCCCTATACTCTTCCCAGGATACCTGTCCCTGCTTCTGCTGCCTGTGCACTTCCTTCTTGCCCTTTAGTTTGACCAGCAGGCATGGGGTGTACACTTTCTTTGACCTTTTCTGGCTGACGTACCTGTAGAAGCCATTCTTATTATTTTTTTCAGCCCTTGCCAAGTTCAGCTCCAGCTATTCCTTGGCCTTCCTGACCCCATCCTTACACAACCAGGCAGCATCCCTATACTCTTCCCAGGATACCTGTCCCTGCTTCTGCTGCCTGTGCACTTCCTTCTTGCCCTTTAGTTTGACCAGCAGGTCTCAACTCAGCCATGCCCGTCTCTTGCCTTCCTTTCCTGATTTCTTACACCCAGGGATGGAGAGCTCTTGCATTCTACGGAAAGCCTCCTTAAAGATCTGCCAGCTCTGTTCCACGGAAAACCTCCTTAAAGATCTGCCAGCTCTGTTCTGCTCCCTTGTCCCTGAGGGCAGTTTCCCAGGGGGTGCTATTGAATAAGTCCTTGAACAGCTGGAAGTTTGCTTTCCTAATATTCAGGGTCCTGACTTGAGTCTTTGCCTGACCCGTATCTCTCAGGACTGCAAACTCCCCCAGTGCATCATCACCGCAGCCCAGGCTGTCTCCAGTTTGAAGAAAGCCAATGAAAGTATAGTGGAAAATATGCATAAAAATTATTATGATGTGAAGATAAGTTACAGAACTCTAGAAGCCTTTCCCTTTAGTAAGCAAAGGTAAGAAATGTGAACACTTGAATTGCATGAAGTTACTCATTTTAAATTGTGACAAAATTTAAATTGTGAACAAAATCTTGACAGTCCGTGATACATTCTAACCATACTGCCAAGAACAACAACTTATGACATGTCAATGGAGAGTCACACAGACATCTCTGGTGGTCACGGCTTAAAATTTGCCAAATGTGAGCTCCAGTGGATCAGAAAATTGCACAGGCAGATGCAGGCTATCGAAACTGCTGTTCTGACAGCCCTGCAAAAAGGAAACCTCAGGAACTGGGGACTGAATGTCTAACAGAAGGAGCAGTTAATTCTAAGAGCAACTGCAAACCACATCCAGTTCTCTGCCGTGACACTGGATGCTCTGAAAAAAAGTAGCAGCATTACAGGACAAATACTCAAGATGAAATCAAGCCCAAAGACTGCTCACAATCTTATAAAACAAAGAAATTCCTTCTGTAATATTTATGTCTGTATTCTACATAAAATCATTCACAACCTGACAGAACAAAAAAATGGACCAAATTTCTCAAATAACAGTCTCTTGGATGAGCCTGACCCCTCTGAATTATCACTGACAACTTGACTTGCCATCTTCTAAAAAACATTTGTTGCTATTTTCAACAAATGTAGAGCACGTGGAATTGCAGAGGTTTGAATTTAAGTGTCAATTACAGCTAACCGCTCATGCAACCTAAAAGCAAACAGATGTGGTGTAGTCACAGATAATTTTGGATAACTTGCAAAATAATGATGAAGGGAATGCATTACTAGAGTCAGGTGGTAGCAGAGGCACAGACAACCACAGTTAGACTTGCGTTACAATGGAATAATTAATAATAAATGGTACTACAGGCCTCTGTTGTTAGTAAGAGGACAACACAGCTTCTTACTTACTTACTAAAATGACTACTTTAGCAAAAATTAAAAATGTATTTTCAGGACATGGTGTATACATTACCTTTCCCTACTTTCTATTTCCCTAAATGCTTCCCTTGGCTAACAAGCAGCATTTCTCCATTAACCAAGTTGATTTGCAGCCAACTCACTTTCATCCATATCCCTATCTTGGTCAAAGCCTGGAAAAGCAATTATACTCTACCATCTGGGCTGGATGAAAAGGATACAGAGAACTGAGATCAACAGCATACTGATGACACTGGAGCCAAAACCTCCCACACTTTCCTTTACTATTATTTATGGTAATAGTATTATGGTGTGTATGGTGCTTTACAGGGAAGACTGAAGACAGAATTCTAGAAGGCAGAAGGAGTGGTGTTTTTCCACACACATTGAAAAAGCAGAGGCATGATCATCCTTACAAGACCAGCATGTGAAAGTCATTTGTCCTTTATAATGCTTTGGGCTATCAATGGGGAAAACAAATACATTGACAAGCCAGCCCCATCACCCTATCAGACAAGTCTCTTTAAATACCTCATTGTCAATAAAAGCCAGTTATGCATAGATCTTCAAGAACCCAAGTAAAAAGTTGAAAGTAATGCAACTATTCTCAATTATTATTGTCATCAAAATCACCTTCTGTGTCCAAAGGCATTGCCTAAAAGATCAAGGAAATCTTTAATTCAAGTACAGCTGGCCCATCACTATGTTTTCCATACCTCTCTTCCCAAAAGACACTGATAAAAATGACAGTAGTTTAATGGTTATTTATTTAGCCACAGTTAGCCACTCATCCTTCAGGACCATTGAAAATTTATAAAGCTCTTTAGAAAAATAACATCTGCAAAGTGTTACCATAATAATTTTCCAATAGTAGAAAGGAAATTATGGTATCTTGAATGCTACACCATTCTTGACATTATAAAAATGTTTCATTTTCACAAAGGAATCAGTCAAATGTGAGCATATTTAGAGAATATAATTTTCTGCCCATTTAACTGATAATAATTAAAGCTATTGAAAAATTCCCTTATGTGAAATTTAGAAAAAAGACAGATATGCTGCCTTATTTTTAAAATAAACATTTTAAAATGTTTGTCAGCTTTTATGAGCTTATTAAAAAGTAGTCATATTACAATTATACGTCACAGCTTCTGCTGAACTGGTTAAATTTCCAATTACACTAAATAGTAATGTAATAAGATTTTAACAGGTTCTAATCATGCAAACCTGAAATCAGTGGGATGGAACCAGCAGAAGAAAACAGACCTGTACTAGAAAACCTATGACAAAGACAAAACCAAAATGGGATCATATCACTTCAGACTTTCTGAGATTAAGCATTGTCATGGCAAAATGAATCACGAGATTTCTTTATTTTTTATTGCTTCCATTTTTAGACTTTACAAATTTAGGAATATTTTTTTCAGCCTTCATATTCTGGATAATAAGTTGTAGAACAGATGAGAAAGAAATACGCATTGTTGTAAAACTAGTAGGAAGATCTACGGGTCAGTGTTAACTAAGCACAAAATAAGTAAAAAATATCTAATAGTATTACCATTAGCTGTACTTTCACTTTATTGTGATATGGAATCTTGACCAAAGAATTGTTTTAAACTCTGACCAAAGGTAATAATTAAAGGCTAAACGGAAATCCAGCCATACTACTCACTAAGGTCAAAATGTCCTGAAGCGTCCTCGATGGCAGGATTCAACTGGACTTTAAGACACCTGAACTCAGGTATCTCCACACTAATGTCTACAGGTGTGCTAGGTATCCCAGTACAGTCAATTTATATATTCACACATAATGTCTTAAGGTTCCCTAAACACAGCATGTAGGACACAGGACCCATGCCTTTTTTGGAAGCTGGACGTAGAGTAAGATATTATATGGCATCTTAAAAGGCATCAGCAATGAAGCGTGGATCACCCAATCAAGCCACTTCTCAGCACTATCAGCAATGGCCAAAAGCATGTGAAACAACTCAGGTGAGCAGTAAGGGCACAAGTCAGATGGCTAATTACGGGCATCTAGTGCATTTGAGATGCATCCCACTTCCAGTTAATGTGCCAGAGGGCACAGATCTCCCATATATATCTCTTGATATCTGTCAAGATATCAAGCCATCTCAGCTACTCCAGGGCAACTCGCATGGCACCAAGCAACTGTGCTTAGGCAATTGAACCAAGTCCAAAATATCAAAAAACAGCTGGGAGACAAGACAGTTCTCAATCACCAGTTGATTCCTCTCTCTATAGCCAACAGCCAGCTGGTTTAGCAGCTTAACTTTCTGTCTTCTTCGTACCATTCAGGCACAACAGGGCCAAGGAACTTGCCTATCCTCTCTCTTCTCTTTCCCAACAAATTCTTCAGGTAAACTGTTTTGCTTTATATGAAGCCAACATATAGTTCAATTCAAATTATGTTTCCAGGCTTTTAAAAATTCAGCTGCGATCAGCTGTGGATTCTGTTAAATCTCTTTCCTAATCCCAGTGTTCCACATGATATACCTTCATCACTTACCTGGCTCCCCCATTTCTCACATAGTAACACCTATATTTAATCTCATCTTAACTACTTGCATTAAAAGTAAACCCTAAAGCCACATACAATTCCTTTCCAGATGCTGCTGTCGAATTATTTCCCTATGGGCTTCACCTAACATTCCACCAATGTCCTCTGGCGCTTCAGTCCACACATCTCATGCATTCAAAGCCTTTAAACTTTTTTTTTTTTCCCAAGAAACTCATAAACTAACACCTTTATTCCCATACAAAACAGCTAACATCTGTGGACAAAAAAAAAGGCCAAACAAAGAAGAAATGTCTACCCAGCGCAGTTTTTTACCAATGTACCTTTGAGCAGTTTTTGCATGTAATAAATCTAT
Organism: Calidris pugnax; assembly: GCF_001431845.1. NCBI lineage: Eukaryota > Metazoa > Chordata > Aves > Charadriiformes > Scolopacidae > Calidris > Calidris pugnax. The sequence goes on from NW_015090899.1 coordinate 93,503, forward strand.
TTTTTTGTTGCAAGAGCTGTTGAGAAGCACTCTCCTAAGTGTATTTAATGCAAATAAAAAACTCAGTTGGAATATAACAATTGGAGTAACTTTCATTCATTTACACTAAACCATAAAATAAATCTTCACTTAACAAGACAATTATCTAAAAACAGTATCAGCTACAATGTTCTGACAGAAAGTGCACTTCCCTTCTCATCACCTGCAACTTATTTGTCAACTTTTGCAACGTTAGAATTTTGTCCCAAACTATGATTGAAATTTTTGCCGCTAATTACTATGTTTAACCCAGTAAAATTGTGAAGTCATGAGCTGATTACTTCCAACTCTAACGCCTTAAGATTAAAAAGCAACCCTTAAAACAATCCCTGGAAGTATTTTCCTGAAATGTAAACAATGCATTTATCAGTTTTCTGATTGCTTCGGAGTGAAAGATTGACTAAAAGGCCAGACAGTCAAAAAAATAAAATCTGAATGTGACTCACAATCTCATATTTAATAAATTCTATACCATTCCTTATAACTGCTGTCACTATCAGCGTATTACAAAACAGAAAAATCTTTTATCTCAACTGCACACCATTTTGACATTTCTGCCCCAAAAGGGCTATACAAGTATACACTAATACAGCAGTAATAAAATATTTCCCTTTTGCTGAAAAGCAAAAACACTGAATTAGCTTTACTGGTATTTAGCACGGTAGGAAAGCCTGATTTTCATCATGGAGCCTCAGGCATCATATTACATCCTCTTATCTCAGAAATTCCAAATGAGCCAATAAAGTAACTTTCCTCAGAGTTTCAATATCCTGATAAGGTTTTCTGTGACAGAAGATGGATGGATTAGATAGCCAAAGGGAACTTTTTCCTATAAATTTGTGTCTGATAGCTTTTTTCCCACCATTCTTAAAATTAATATTTTTCTGTTCCAATATTTTCTGACGTTCAGTTAATTGATGTTCCTTCATTACCCTGTATGTCAAGGTCCACAAATGCATTACGATGTACATTGGCACACATTATAAGATGGTACGCATTCCCCAACGAGTTCACAATACCACACACCATCTTTAATACACACTTCTCTTTCATACTTCATCTATCTTTTCAAATATACATTTGGGGGAAAAGAAGAATGCTAAGCAAAATATTTCATCTTTGTAAAATGATAGAGAGAGCAAAACAACAGAAGAGAATTCAACACACCCTGGAGTACTAAATAACTACTTCTCTGAAGTCCCCCTCAGTTTCTTTAAATATAATTTCTTCCACATTTGACACATCAAAGGATCTCAATAACCTTCAATTCCTAAAATTTCAGAGAATCATCACCTTGGTTAAATGCCTCAAATATTTATGTTGTGAAAGAGCAGAGGGTGACAAGAATTCATTTCAGCTTTATCTCTGAGCGGTACCTACACTGCACTGGTTTCTCATTGTGTGATAGTCTCACAGAAACTGAAATTCAAATACACACTTGCATAAACAAGTGAATCTTGCAACCCAGATGCTACAAGAATTGGAGCTACCTTTTTTTCCTCTGAAACACCAAAAAAGACCCTAGCACTAAAACTAAGAGAAATTAAGTGCAACTTCATTCTCGCTACCCAGCATTCCACCTTTAAGCCAAGCCTAAATTAAAAAAAAAACAAAACCAAACCCTTGCGATCCTAGCCAATATAGAGATGACTGTTATTACTATTTGTCACTTTGTCAGACAATTCAAAGATATAAAATTTGCTTTGTTAGGAGCAGTACATATTTTGCTTTATGAAAATTTCTATGTCTGACCATCTGGTAAGTCTTGCAGTAGTCTTATAAGGCACTTGTGAGATTTCCTAACCCAAACTAGAAGCCAGAAGATCCACAAATTGTAAATAAAATCCTTATTTAAACCTGAGACACAGATTAATATTCCCATTTATTTCAGTAGGAATTAAACTTGGATCCAGTTGATCTTAGGCAAGCCACTTATCTTCACTCTCAGCCAAGGTAACGAGAAAATGAATTAAGAAGAATGATCTCAAGACGTATGAATTTTAAAATGATGATTTGACACATGGGGTGTCTGAAATTAATCTTTTTCCTTGAGCTGGCAAGAGAGGAAATGAGTATCACTGTGCCCATATGTAAGCTTTGAAGGAGGTGGAGGTGGGACAAGTCAAAAATGGGATCTCACCAAAAAACAGATGTTGGGCCTGAGCAGAAATTTCCTGTGTGTTTTTTTAATTCCCAAATTTGCAGAGCAAGATCTGTAAAATCCTTTACAACATTTCCAGCTGTATTATAAAGTTCTAAACCCACATAATAACCCCAATACAGCATAAATCTGTATCAACTAAAAAGCTCCTGTTATCTTTCCACTATTTGCAATCCAATGGCACAAAAGAACTACAAGTCAGTGACTCCATTTAGGCCAAACTTACACTTTATTATCAGCCTCTTAACTTCTAACATCCTGTTTAGCACCTTTAACAAGCCAATGACTTAGCCTTTTCAGACATTCTCTCTCCAACATTTTATCCACCAACGTTCTTGAGCTCTTATTTTGCAGCATAAAGAATATCTGGCTGAAAAAACTGGCATGAGTCTACTGACTGGATCTTCTAAAGGGGAAACTCCTCTTGACTTCAAAGAAAACTTTGGAAAGAGCTCAGCATTGAACTCTCTCTACTCCAGTTAAATTCACTGGGAGTTTTTGTGTTTCATTTACTACCTTCAGTGTCAGCACGTACCAAATGTAATTTATCATCTCCAAAGAAAGAAAAGATACGATACAAACTTAATGGTTTATAATTTCATTCTAATTCATATTTATAGTAAACCTTTCTACTTTATATTTTTCTGTTTATTTTCTTTTTTGAATAACATTGCATGCTTTACATCTTATGAACATTAAGAAAACAAATGCTGCTTGGGAATCTGCAAAAAAAACAAGTCCCATTCTTGTCAAGAAAAACATCCATCTTCCGAGTTCTGTATTGACAAGGCTTCTACATGTAGAGGAGTATGAAGGGATGGAAATCCGGAATTTCAAAAGTCTCTTAGTGATCAGTCATTTAGTCTTCAATTACATGAAAGACAACATAAGATCTAAATATCTTGGAAGTTTAGGATTCAAACACAGAATGAAGTAAGAATGGTGAGTAAAGGACAGAGAAAAAAAGAAAAGATAAAAGATCGTTGCTCCATGCAATTAATATACTTTATACTGATTTCATTAAGTTCCTTTAAATAATATCATCCTTTTAAACAAGAAACAATATAAAATTCAGGACATCTAGCTTCTTTTTCTCTATTAAAAATACACTTTATATGCAATTTTCAGCAGATTAAAAAAAGCTGAATGCAAATCATGATGTATTCATTACATATTGCAATTGCCATAATAAATTAATATATTTGCAATATTGATGACAGCAAATTTTTATAATACTTCTTAAATAAATTAAACAAAAATAATCTAAACAGCTATTTAAGGAGAGCCTGCAAATATGAATTTGTTCCTGGAATATATAATTAGATGGAGATAAAGAGAAAATGAAATACAGTATGTCTCAAATCAGTTGCTATGAGGTGTAGCTGAAAGATTAAAATAAAACAGACATGCCTTCTTCGCCCAGGTAGCATAATACCATATGCCTCATTTTTTATGCTGTAATTTGAATCAAGAATCAACCATGAAATACAAGAAGTGATTTAGACAAATATACATAATTGTCATATGGGCTGTAGTTTTTGTTGTTATCCTTGAGTTACTTTAAAAATAAATTTGAGAGGTTTCTGGCATATGGTTAAAACATGATAGTATCCTGCCAAATCTAAACTATGGAATTAAAACTGCAAAGACACTTGTGTGTATCTCTTGATCCAAGAGTGTCATGCAGTGAGGAGATGAAGGAATCTTAGGCTGTGTGGTTTAGGTCTGGCTATTTAGGCATGTAACAAATAAATCACGGCAACCTAGGCACTGAAACAGAAGTTAGCTGTCAAAATTAGAGAATCCAAGCTCTTCTTCGTTATCATCCATATTTAGCATGCAGAATTTGTGTTCCTCGCCAGTTATAAAACTGACAATAACATACGTTGTGCTTTCCACTGATAATATATTGAACAATTGTTAATAATTCTGGGTATTGCATCCCACATGACAGCCTAAATCTGTGACAGAAATCCTACAAGATAACATAGCACACACCAGCTTACTTAGACAGATTTATGCCTCCTAGAGGCAGTCACATCCAGCAGAGCAAGAGACTAGTTTTATTTTTGACTTATTTTTGCTTTGCTTGTGGTAGATGTGGGCAGCCCCCACCAAGCCATATAACTCCTTATATTTAATACCTCTTAGTTCACCCAGCTAGTGGTATATTAAAACACAACCATCTAAGATAAAGAATCTAACCCTCTTGTAGAGTAGGATGCACTGATTTAAGTGGCAGAAGACCAGTATTCACACTGAAGTTGACACTCTGACCTTAACTAATTCTACTTTTTCCAAGGTACCGTAAACCCTGCAATGCAATTAAAACCTGGATTTGGAATTGTCCCTATTTTACATCATTTAAATATCTAGTCCTCTATTCCTTACTATATAAACTTTAAAATCTCTTAAGAATCATATCATTTTCACTACAATGGAAATCACATCATTAATCTTTCTTCTAAACTTAAATCATACCTGTTACTTACTCTTATTATTTTAATTAGAAAGCTATTAAAGAATGCCACCACTTGATACTTAGCTTTTAAATTTCTACTCTGCTTTTAAAATATAGACAGATAACAAGTGTCTGCTTGCGTGTGGCAACACATCCTTTATTTTAAGCAGCTCTTTTGTCGTCTTCTCTCCCTGTCTACCCATCCTCCAGGTCTTAACACTAGACATTGAACAAATCAGTCTTTTTACATTTCATCTCCATTTTTCTGACCGTTCCAGTGCAAGACCTAACCCATCCCAGCTGGTATTCTAATTTCTTGAACATGACTAACCAAATAAGTCTCAGATACAGCCTTTTGCAATGGCACTAACATTTCCCTGTTTGACTGGAAATTTCTTATCTGATATATCTGTGGACTTAATCTGATTTTTTTTAACCACTGTACTGTACTAGCAGCTCACAGTCCTCATACAACTATTGAGTATTCCAAGGTTCTTCTCTTTTTCAATTGCTTCTAACCCACGTCAGTTTCTAGTTTGGATTATTAGTCTCAAAGTACATAATCACTCTGCATCCTTGAATTTCATCTCAGTATTTTACACCCCTTCTTTAGCCATCCAGCTCTTCCCTGCTGTGTCCTTTTAGCATATTCCTAATGCATTAAAATTCAGTTTTAACCTACATGAAACCATAACATTAAGTTAAAGGCAGGATGAGACTAATCTCAGTTGCTCTCAGAGAATCTCTCCTTCCAGCCAGAAGGTTTCCACTAAGCCAGAGGACAATGATTAGCAGCGGATGAACAGCCAGACTTCCTCCCTGATGCTCAGCCTGGGCTTTTTACAAAACAGAACACAAAGTACATTACAAATTCCAGTCAAGTGCTATGACTCACCATCAGTAGCAATCTCCATCACTGTGGAAATCTCCCTAATTCTGCCACACCTACTGCCACCTCCTTTCTATGTAGATCCTAGCACATTTTACAGTTCTGATATAAATTCATATCTTTAACAAATTCTCTTGTAGCTATAGCTCCCATTTAGTAAAATTAATTAGATGTATTAACAAAAACAGCATACACTGAGGTAATGCTAAGAGAATGAAGGAGAACTAGGATCCCCTTGTATAAAACATAAAACAGCATTTCTGAAGCAAACAAGACGAAGAAATTAAGAAAATGGAGTAAGACGAAGATACTACAACGGGAATGTGGTGTCCTATTGAGTACTCAGCTGTTTGACAGTTTATGCAACACAGACTAGTCTAAATAAGAGCAAAATAGCTATTAGTAAATTCTACTAATAGATAGTAGAAAACTCTGATTACTTTCTCTTTAGCCATTATCCCAATTACCTTTTGCTTTTCACCTCTCCTTTTCAATAATTTTGCTCCTCAATCAACATTGTTTGAATTCAAATACAGTTGTAAAAATAATACAAAATTGCTGGCTAAATGAAACAGGAAAATTTATATGTATTTTGGTTTTTTTCAGAGAAAACTTAATTTTACTTTTACAAGGGCCATAGTAGCAACAGTCTAGTAACACCTACATTTTACTTTGTGTTTAAAGGAACATCCTGAAAAACTCCTGAACATTTTCACCAAGTAAATCAACTCCTCATTTTCATCAAAGATGAAAGCACTAACTCATTTCTGGGAAACTGTTCTTACACTCTAAGCCCTTTCCCCTACTTTATTTCTTGGTGTACCCACATAAATGTCATCACAGTGTCTTGCATACACTGGTTAAAATAAAAAAATCACTTTTTACAATCATTGAGCTAGTATGGTTTGTAGGTTACATAAAGAGGAACATGTTTTTTCTTGAACAGGCTTGATACAGAACATGCTCAAGCATAAGGAAAACCTTTACAGAACCATTCATGTGAGAAAAATGGAAATTTGAACAGACTCATGCAAAGTGAAGAAAACTATTAAAATCATCTAATAAAAATCAGAGCAAGGTAACACAGAAGCAACTGTTAAAACATCAACAATGACCAACTCCAGACTTAATTAGCATCGATGGACTCAGTAGACTGTGAGTCTTACAATCATATCGATATGCACAGGGAGGGCAAGCAGCAAATTCTCATGTTTGCTGTTTACTGAGGAAGAAATCTTCCTGTACTTTGGAGGAAGAAAAATGGTGATGAAAATGAAAGAATAGCACTGGAAAAATGAAGCAAAAGTTACAGGCATCCATCAAAATACAGAAATCTTTTTTTTTTCCTCAGTCTGTGATTTTCTGGGGAGATATTACTGCTTGTCTTTGACTGCAAACTCTCTCTGTTGCAAGCTCTTGAACCTTTCAGATGCTTAGTCTGATCGGGGACACAGACTGTAGCAACAAAGTGGCATATCATGGTATTTGTACGGAATTTTTTAGAAACGTTTACATCTTTTGAAAGAAAATGACATGCCAAAATATACCAAGGGCACACTGAAGAGGATTAGAGTGTTTTGCTTTATGCCTAATACATAAAAGTCGTTTCGTTCTATTTTACTTCTTTTTACAGTAAGAAAACACTTTTGTGCTTTTACAGAAAGAATTATGTCCAATTTTTCTCCAAAATTCAATGCTGGGTAGACACTACTCTCAGGGAACTGTGACAGCTGGAAGTCGCATGGAGTTTACCTACACAAAGCTCTGTGCTCACAACAGTATTTTTTATGGTTTGGCAAAGTTTGGATCTACATCTGCCATAAGCATTGTTTTGGGTATTCCATAGATATAGCTTCTATGGACATCAAGCCCAGATCACCTGAAGCAAAGTTACAGTGCAGTGCTGCCAGCCTTCATGGCACTCAGAGCATTGCATTTTTCATGATCTCCCCACCTCTGAATTACATTGCTATCCAATAATTGAATTTCACTTCCAGACGGTGGAGAAAAATGGAAGATGTACCCCTGGTATATCTGAAAGGTGTAAGAAACAGGAAGAAAGATGTAACGAATAAGAAGTGCATTTTTTTTAATACATGATATTTAAACCAATTTTGTACTAGATTTGGCTCATGTTCTGTAATGTTTGAAGCACTGAGTGATTACTGGAGTTAAGGCTCAGGAGAGAACGACAGTTCAAATACAATATGCCCCCAACAACATATGTGTTGTTATAGCGAAGACAATGTCACACTCAATTTCCTTCTTTGAGCTCTTCACATTGACATCTTCCTCCAAAGTCCTTCCAGATTTATGCAGCCTCTCCCTGAAAGCCACTGATAGCTTTCCCTTTCCTTCCTTTCTTTCATTCCAAACCCACAATTAGGACAGTCTTGGCCGATGGGCTTCCTTTGGCCACCTTCCCGCACGCCTTCCTCACCTGACCTCCACTCCCCACTATCTCCAGCCGCTCTCCACACCTGTGGAGACAGATGGGAGGGTCAGCAGCCACCTCCGCTCACCCTTCCATGATGACCCCACCCTTACATTGAGGACCCCAGGCCAAAAGGTGGGCACAGATGCTCCAGAGGAGACACCAGCTCTGGCCCCACGCCCCATGTCTGAGGTGACTTCCCACCCCAGAGCAGAGAAGGGCCCACCACACTCCGGCTTGAGAACTCCAAAACTCTGGGGAGGGGAGCAAAGGCGATATTGTGGCCTCGCCAAAGTATGTGTCACCCTACAGTGTCATGACTTTGCGCACAGTGGATTGTAACAGAGGAGGGGCAGCACGGACGAGCAGAGGATGCCTCCTCCTTGCCCCCAGCGCCACTAGCGATGCCCACCTCCGTGGGCTACTACCAGTCAGACGGTTTAAACCCAGCCGCCTTGTGAAATATACACGGGGGAAAGGCCCGGGAGACGTGTGGGGATGAGAGAGAGAGACCCCCTTTCGGTGGGGCGGGCCGGGCCGCAGGCAGGGGGCAGCGGGGACACGGGGTGTGTGTGTGAGGGGACGGCAGCGAGGGGGCGAGGCGGCGGTGAGGGGGCGGCATCGAGGGGCCGAGGCGGCATCGATGGGCGGAGGTGAGGGGGCGGCACCGAGGGGCGGAGGTGAGGGGGCGGCACCGAGGGGCCGAGGCGGCGACCCCCCGGGAGCCCGGCGGGCCCCGGCCTCCCCCTGG
>NW_015090899.1:102739-116936 GCF_001431845.1 Calidris pugnax
CCGCCGCAGCCCCCGCCGCAGCCACTGGCTGCAGCCCGGCCCCGAGCAGCGCCTTGTGATTGGCGGAGGGCGGGAGCCCCCTCCCGCGGCTGCTGCGGCAACCGCCGCCTCGGCCCGCCAACGGCCGCCGAACCGCCGCCTCTCCTCACCTCCTCTCCTCACCTCCTCCTCGCCTTCCACCGGCAGAGGAGCCCCCGGAGGTGGGCTGGGGGAGAAACCCCTGAGGAGACTCAGCCCCCGGAGGGGGCTGCCCGCCTTCGGTGCCGCCTGCGGGGCGGGCGTGGGGAGAACCCCCTGAGGGGACTCGGCGGGGCCCCCGCTCGGTGCTGAGGGGCTTCAGGCGTTGAGGGGTGGGGGGACACAGCCAGCCCTCCCTGACACTCTGCGCACCCCGGGGGAAACGGGGCCCAGCCCGGGCTTTCCGTGCTTTTGGCGGAAGGCTTGAGGGGGACGGAGAGGAGGAAGGAGAAGGGAAAGGGCTGCTCCGAGATCAAGGCCACCCGCCCTGTTGGGCATCCTGAGGGCTGGGCAAACGGTGCGGAATAAAACCTGTCCCGCTTGCTTGGCCCTCAGGTCTTTTGACAGGAGGCTTTTCGTTTGTGTGGCAGAAACTTCGAACGCAGCACGTGAAATACTTTCCAGGTTTTAACAGCTCTCTCAGAAGCAGCAGGTTAGATTTTGTCATCTCCTTCGGCGTTCAGCGCGCCAGCCAACTTTCCAAACTACTCTCAAGCGAAATACCGTATGCAATGGAAATTGTTTCTGGATCATTCCTTTTCCGGGGTATCAGGGATTTTTTTTGTAAAATTCACTAACCTTTCCCTCAGTCGTTTTCTGCAAAAGATTATCAGGTTTGCAGCCAGGTCTGTTTCAGTCCTTCAGGGATAGAAATGATGCTCCCAGAGCACCCTCTTTTTCTTGTCCTGTTTTCCATTTCAAGCTTGCGGTTCTCTGCACCCAAAACTCCCCGTTTCCAAGTGCAACCATACACCAAAACTGGGTGCTGATTGATTGGCTGGGAAATTTTTGTTTTTCAAGGGTAATGAGAGCTTTTCAGGAATAAAGTATTTAAAATGCGATTTTAAAACTTGTTTTGAAACTTCGCTAGTTTCTCTTCAATTTCAAATCTGGCCACAGAAAAGTGCCAGGGGGTTTCTCTACTGAGTGCGAGCTGAGGCAGATAGTATTGTTTCTGCCGCCTTCTAGTAAAATATTTGTGAATTCAAAGCTCTTGTGTTTTCACTGTTCAAAATTCCACTAAGTTTCCATTAAATCTGACTCTGGGTACTTGCTTTGGTCTTGTTATCTGTAAAGCTAGGGATGAAATACACGAAGTTTGGCCGTGAAATCAAGCCTTTCTCTTTTGTCTCCCAGGGAGAGACAGTTTATCGATCATGAAGAGAAAAGCACTTTATTGCGGTAAATAATTTCATTTGCAATTTTCTATACATTTCACAGCGAGTTGAAAATAGATTGAAAAATGCAATTGTGCGTATAAAGTATATCTCTCCTACCTACGTGGCATGTTCTCAAGTTGCTCCAATATTGAAAGCAAACTTAATATTCCTTTTAATCATCTTTCTTACAAATACCTCTGAAATGAGGTTCATTGTAACCCTCTGTAGGTAGCTTAGCCATCAAACTGCTGTCTTCTCCACATAAAATCCCTTCTAATAGCCTTGCTTCTTTGTCGGTCACTGTTGTTATAACCATAAAAACATACTGCCAGGGTTTGATGCCATTTTTGTAGGACTTAAAGTTTCAGTGTGCTCTTCCTGGCTAAGTCCACTGTGAAGGCTTTCTGCCTCAAGCCTGCTTTAAGACTCGAAGTGCCACTAAATATGCTGAGAAGGAGCACCTTTATCTGAAATCCCAGTGTTGTGGGACAGAGAAAGAAAATAGTGACATATTATAAAGTAATCCCAATTAATCTGGATTCTCATGGAACAGTTTCTCATTTTTTTCCTGGTGCACCTCTCATTCCCCCTGAAATCAGAATTTGTTTTTCACGCTTGCCAACTTAGCACTGAATTTTTCAACTACTGCTTCTAATTTAATGTAAATTTTTTGTTTCAAAATCAAGCCATATATACAGAAACTCCCATGTTTCTTGGAAGAAGGATGTTAAACCTAGCACTGTGTGTTAAAACTGTAGAGCTAAACCAAATTGTTTTTCTTAAACAGGAGCCACGTGGGATAACACAATGTGAAAGTAGCTCCGAGAAGAGCCTGTCTTGGGCAGGCATAATTATGCCCATACTGTTCTTTGCTTGCAGGGGCTAAAAAACTTACTCCACCCAACTTTCTGACTTAGCATGAAGGTAGATACCATGCTGTTTAACCTTGTCTACTTTTGGTGGTAGTACCAGTATATTTACTGATTGAAGCTTTTGGAAAACCATGTGAAGAATAACGGAGACTTCTGGCAGATCTTTCTGCAACAGCACATGGGCCTCTCGTGGTCTGGACCTTTATATGCCCTGTGCTGTTCCTTATTTTGATTCTGCATATCTTTTGTTCAACAATGGCATTTTGGAACAACTTCAGTTTACTAGAACACATGGAAGGACTCAGATGTGTTTAGTGCTACATCAGGATAGCGAATAGAAATTGCACATGACTGGCTTTTGGCCTTCCATCTGTCTCTTACAGCTATTTATCATTCTGATATTCCTCTGAATTTATCATTGTCATTGGCTCACGCTCTGTTCTGGTCAAAGGTTTTAAAACGTTTATTAAAAGGAATTCTTTTCACTAAAATAAATAACCTCTCATAAAAGTCCTGCCACCAAGCCTAGCAGATGGAGAGAACAGGCAAATTTGTGTAATACGCAGAGAAACTTCAAATATTACCATGAGGGATGTTTCCGTACTCCTTATTGTTCCCATGCAATTACACAGGTAGTTGGCAGTCAGATCATTAGGGGTGGAAACATCAAGCTGTTGGATTTCCTGCCGTGTGACACAAAGCCTTGGCCGAGACAGGCATGGTAAAAATAAGTGGATGGTTTACAAGCATCTAAAAGAAAATAAGAAAGTTGTTTAAGGAGTGATTTGATGACAGCAAGAAGGACAGAATCAGAAGCAAGGGAGCTATTCATACTGCTGATAATTGTAAGTGCCAAACTGGCAAGCGGCCAAGGTGCCTACTAGGCAGGGATCAAAGACACATATGGTGAGTCTCAAACAACAAATAAGCCATAGAATTCTGGCAAGCCTTGCAGGAATAATATGCTCCAGCCCTGACAAAGAAGATGAGGGCTAAAGAACAAACAACGGGGCTACCAATAGTGGATGATACCTCAGGGAAAGCAAAGCTTTCATCATTTCAGTTTTATTGGAGAAAAATGCAGATAACTTCTCACATATGGTAGGTCTGGTTGATCTAAATTGATGGGAAGTGTAACACAATGTTAAAAAAGATTCTTTACAGTTGTGGCAGTAAATCAGTGTTCCATTAGCAGCGGCATCATTCAGAGCCGGCATTCTTCAGAGGGTTAGTAATAGAATTACTTTGCCAAAGTAAGATTACACCCCAGGTGATAGACACCTGGCATTTGAAACAGACACAAGCAAGAGGAAAGTCCAAGTTACCTCTTGCCAGATGTTGGATCCTGTTCTTTTCTATTCTTTCACTAATTCAGTCAGATGGCAGGGGTTTTGCCAACTAGATGACAGTGTAAAGCACACAAAGAAATTGAAACATTTTCATTTTATGCTCATACTACTAGACATTATTAAATGGGAAAAGAAGGAAATTCTGTGAGCTTAGACCTAGTTTCATAATCAACAGTTATACACCTATACACAGTCATAAAATAAAGGGATGTACCTTAAGCTAGGTTATTCTATACACTGGTAAGAATGATACTCTGCAGTCCTTTGGGTGATCTCCAAAGTGCCAGCATTACATAGCTACATATAATTGCCATGAGGAATACCAAAGACAGCAGAGGATTGTGGCAGAAAGTGCTTATTTATGGATAACATTTTCCATTTGAGGTGTTTCCGTACCTGACAGAAACGTGGGTGAACCAAATGTGTCTCTTGTGTTTTAGACCACAAGTTCTCCCTCTCAGTGATCTGTCCTACCACTTGGAATTATCAGGAGAAACAATAAGTTCTCCCTCTCAGTGATCTGACCTACCACTTGGAATTATCAGGAGAAACAATGAGCCAATTCTTGAATAGATTTTCAAGGTGCTATTATAATATTTAAGAAAATATTTCCTTTTAAGAGCAAGTATTTTGCCTACCATTACACAGACTGCTTTATCATCTCTGTCTTTCACATAAATACAGTTAGTATCTCCCTCTCCTCTCCACCTAGTCTTTTCTGCCATTAAATAATGATGTGATTTCCTATATGGATTATAAGGTACAATATGCAGTAACCTCTGTTTTCCTTCCTCCCTTTATGTTACGAAGAGCCAAAAAAACAGTATTGATTTGCCTGTGGGGCCAGTTTTCTTGCTCTTCCAGCCAGCAACCACTTTATATCACACAGTACAAAGAGAAACTATTAATCACCCTTAGGAAATATTTACTGAATAAGGAGGTGCTGGGACAATTTTCATGCTATATCCGTTTCTTCTCAAGTAGAGAGCATTTATCAGAGTTTAGCCAAAACATCACAAAATAACCACCTGGCAAGTGTACCTGCACTGCATTCTGGGGTTAGTGCTTTCCAAGCAGGAAAAAGAGTTAAAAGACCTGCACCTTTTCTGTGTTCTCTTAGGGAGCAATTCTAAAATAAAACAGTAATTCTGATTTATTTTAAACATGTCTTTTAGTATCAAATGAACAATATTCTAATGTATGCGTTTGTCTCCCCGCTGACTATACAGAGACAAGCGTAACTACTCAGATGTAGATAGTTACACTTATTCAAATGAGTCCCATGTCACCTAACATTATTAAGTCCTTTACATTGTCACTGCATTTGACTCTGTACCTGATTTCTACCTCTGCAGACAAGGAAGGTCTCAAACCAGTACACTTAGCAAACTTGTTGATGGCTTCAGAGAAAAGGTCACCAAGGAAGCGAGAAGTGGGCTGAAAGGAAGGGTAGGAATGAAGTTCAATATACAAATACGAATATATAATATCATAGTATCTCATTATATATTGTATAATATGTAATCTGTTAAAGGTTATGTGGTAATAGCTTTGAAGTAGGTAGGTAAAGAGATAACTAGAGAGTGTGTCCCTCCGGCAGCATAGGGGAGGGAAAAAAGAGTAGAAGGGAAGTGTTTCTGGGAAGCTCAGATAGTCCAAGGAACTGTGTATTCAGACAATGAAATCACAAGAGAAATAGAGATTGATTAGTTGCTGTCTTGCTTGTTGGAGATTCTATTACAAACCCTAGGATCTAATATAGTAATGTCTAATATAGTAATACCTAATATGCAATTTCTCTATTTCAAATTTTCCAGCAAATGAAAATGAATTAGTCATTATCTAATAAAGCACAAATATGTATAGATTATATTAATCCAAAAGTTAGATTTTCCTGTTCTTTTTGGTTTTATTCTTCTAATTACTAAGTTAATGTACAAAAACTATATTGTGGGCATGCCAGAAACAGCTATTTAAATTGTTTTATTCTAATTACTAAGGTAATGTACAAAAACTATTTTGTGGGCATGCCAGAAACAGCTATTTAAATTCTTTTTAGGAATTTGCCATGTAATTGTCCTTTAAAAATTACTTGGGATACTCAACTGCTGTGTCCCTGACATTAAATTGTTCCAGGGCAATAGTAATGGTTTAAATTCTAGCGACCCGTCTGTCACTAGAATTTTTCTGTTTCTTGGGTCACCAACATTATTCAACATAGGGCCAAAAATAAATGGAGAAGAAGTCATCTGGTGCAGTATAAAATTGCTTAATTTGGCAACCAAGCAGTAAAAAAGACAGAGGCATTACTGAACAGACAAAGCAAAGTTTATTTTTGCACATAAAGGATGTGCTTGCCAAGGTAGTCTGCTTGTGTTTAATGTGGCAGTTTGATGTTTTTCAATTTACTTCATATCATTTTGCCTAAACAATGCGTAATTAAAACTCATATCCACAATAACCGAATGCAGTTGTTAAATTATCAACGTAGCAAAAACTTTTGGACAATATACTGCTAAATAATGAAAAATAAATTGAAATAGTGTGTAACGTGAAATAAACACAAATATCACATGCACCATAATACAAAGTAATCTGAGATCATCAAGTAAATGTGTGCATCGTTTATTTCTTCCATCTCTGTTTGTATTTAACTCCAGAGTCAGATTGCAGTTTTCAGCTGTGTCCTGTGATCTAAGATCCTCATTGGTAGCATGCATAAGTTAGGACAAAGGATTGTGTTTTTTGGCTTCAATAGCAAAGACTGAACCAAGCAAATGAATACTGTGACTCTAGAGGAAAGGCTGACATAGGAAATACTGGAATGGTATTGACTTTCAGAGATTCCCTTTACAGCATAATGGTAGCAACACCGCAATAAACTTGGAAAAACTCTAGTTTTTTTACATCTTCTTTCTCTATCTTCATTGCTAATACAAGATATAATCACATAAAAATTAATGTGCATTACTTCATGTTACAGTTGCAGTAATAAGCATTTTCTTGAGTCCACAGCGTCTCAAACAAAAAATATATCTGTAAGCTTCATCTGGAGGGGGAGAACAACCTTTAAATTAAAATCCTGGTGCCATATTGTGAAGCAGAATACATATTAATGTTGTTAACCTTCGGTACCCACAGTATTGCTTAAGCAATATTCTGTGAAA
Source organism: Calidris pugnax (assembly GCF_001431845.1). Taxonomy (NCBI): domain Eukaryota; kingdom Metazoa; phylum Chordata; class Aves; order Charadriiformes; family Scolopacidae; genus Calidris; species Calidris pugnax. Next base: position 109,525 of record NW_015090899.1, read on the forward strand.
GAGAGCAATATTGTTCTTCATAACAAGATTGTTATTTGCAGTATCAACCATTCCACGCTACCCCTAATGATTGCTTTCCCCAACTTAAAACACGGTTCACCTCCAAAGCAGATGTTTGTCCACCAGGACAAGAAGGGGAACAGATTTAGATTGGAGATTAGAAGGGGGTTCTTTACTGTGAGGGTGGTGGAGCCCTGGAACAGGTTGCCCAGGGAGGTGGTTGAGGCCCCTTCCCTGGAGATATTCAAGGAGAGGCTCGACGAGGCCCTGGGCAACCTGGTCTAGTTGGGGGTGTCCCTGCTGACTGCGGGGAGGTCGGACTAGATGGCCTTTGGAGGTGCCTTCTGGCCTGGGCAATTCTATGATACACCAGGACAAGAAGGGGTCTGTTTCACTTAGTAGTTGGGGGTTTTAATGTCTATGTGTCAGCTCATAGAATTATGTGACAACACAAGACTTGGTCATTTTCTTAAGAAAATTACCGATTTTCTCATCTTTCTGATTGCAAGGAATGGCTTTGAGATGTGACAGTGTGGTCCTAGTACAAGAGGGTACTGGTTTTGTCTGGGGTGGAGTTAATTTTTTTCATTACAGCTTTTATGGTGCTATGGTTTGGATTCCTGATGAGAAGAGTGTTGATAATGCACCCATGTTTTAGCTGTCTTTGACCGGTGCCAAAGCCTTTCTGTGTTTCTCACCTTGTCCTCCCAGCAGGTAGGCTGAGGGTGGGCAAACAGTCAGGAGGGGACACAGCTGGGACAGATGACCCCAGGTGACCAAAGGGATATTCCATACCATATGACATCATGCTCAGCAATAAAAGCTGGGGGAAAGAAGGAGGAAGCGGGGTTCTGGCACTTGTCTTCCCAAGTGGCAATTAGACATGATGAAGCCCTGTTTCCCTGGAAATGGTGAAACACCTTCCTGCTGATGGGGAGGAGTGAGGTAATTCCTTATTTTGCCTTGCTTGCACGCACAGTTTTGCTCTACCTAGTTAACTGTATTGATCTTAACCTGAGTTTTCACACATTTACCCTTGTGATTCTGTGCCCCCGTCCCACTGTGGAGGGGCAGTGAGCGAGTGGCCGTGTGGGGCTGAGCTGCCTGCCAGGGGGTAACCCACAACAAACGGATACAGCAGTCTGTCTGCATGAGACTGTAGAGAATTAAAATAGGTACGGACAGCATTAGTCAAACCTCCTACTTCAGGCATTTAAATGAGGCATTGCAGCATTTATGAGCCTTTAGAGAGATTTAGGCTGCCTAAGCTGCGTTTTTCTGCAGAGTCAGTGGAGGAGAGCGAGGTGTCCACATCATCAGGGACTTATTTGGAGCAGCTTAGCTACAGAATGGCTTCTCCACTGCCATGTGGGAAGCTTAGGTGTCTCTTCTAGGCAGTGCAGTGTGTCCACATGTTGAACAGGTAGCCCCTGAAGTTTGGCCAGTAGGAAATGTCAAGCGCAGAGGAACAGCCGTGAAGTTCCTGGCTCAGAGTTTGAGAAGCCTTCAGAGTATTCAACCCACACTTCCCATTTCCTAGGAGAGAATCCTAGATGCCAAACCAAATGTTGACACTGGATCACTGTACAGCCAGGAATTTGAGTAATAAGGAATTAAAAACAATGCATAGAATATTTCATTAAGTTCTATAGTAATACATTAGTGTTACAGTTCTGACTTCTCTTTGACCTTTAAGAATGGCTGGTCCTAGTACAGAGAGATGCTTAAAGATCTATAGTTTCCCTTGAGGACAACAGGTAAATAGGCTTTTTGGACATAAAACTATTCTTTATTATTTTTGCATTTTTTTCCCCTCCGGCATCTACAGAACTTCTATTAAAATTGTTGAGGTGTTTCATACCGTGTTAAGGACCATAATTTGACCCAATGCTTCAATTATTGTAATTTTAATTTAGAGCTGAAGGCGAGAGCTAATGAAGATGTGAGGTACCATAGTGTTCATGAAGGTAGTTTGAGTTCTTATACTCCTCTTTCAGTGGGCTTTTTGAGGAATGTGAGAGAAGGGGAGCAGGTCACCATGGAACACCAGCAGACCCAACACAGACAGGAGAGGCAGCATTGTAGCCACAGAGGCAGTAGAACTGCTCCAGTGCACGACAGCCAGGAAGGGAAGCTTTAACTTCCTTTTGCAATTGGTCCCAGAGAGACTTTGGCTCTTCAGCCTCATTAACGTCCATTTCCTGCTCCTTGCCGTAGCGTTGTCACCACACATGTTCATGAGACAATAAACTTGTGTTCCCACTGTAAACACAGGGGTGTTTACCCATGGTACGTCTGTGCCTGAAGCAGTGACCACTATATTTAAGTTGCCAAAGCTTTTCCGTTACAAAAGTATGTCCAACTGTTTTTAAAAGTACAGACATCTCCATGTCTTGTAGCAAGAATTTGGAATTGAGCAGCAGCATAGCCTGCAGTCAGGAATATGCCCTCTGTTGTCCCGGTCAATATCAATTTAATTTCTACAATGTTAAGAAGTGTAATTTTCTAGCTATGTTTTGCTCCTTTATGTTTGCCAGGGGCTAACAGCTAAGCAGTTTAATACTCCAGTTGCTCTGAGCAGATTTTGCTCTTGCATGTTGCTCCAGCATGGGAAACAATGCTGAACCTCCATCTGGAGCCCACACAACTCAATTCCTGCCACCATTCCACAACAAACACTCTCAAAGAGCAAAACTTAGTGAGACACTGAAGAAGAGTTCTGGAATGAAAATAAAATGTCATCCTTTAGGGTTCCAGACAATCTCTAAGTATTAGGGCTTAGGATGAGACCTCCTTAGTAAAGAAATAATCCAACATCTGCCTACCGTAAGGGGTTTTTGCACCTTTGTGTGAAACATCTGGTCTTGGCTACCATCACAGACAGGATGCTGCCCTTCATAGGTTTCACGTCTGATTCGTAGGTTTTTTATAGTACGGATAGAAAGTTCACAGAATGTGAATTCACAGAATTCTAGTTCTAAAGGAATTCGGTTTGTATTTTGTTTCTACTAAAACAATTATTTCAAGCAAGAGATCATTCAGCTAAGGTGTGTAAGATGCTAGTTATGAACATACAAAAATGTAATGGTACTTGAATGTTTGTCTTAAGCTTGACTGTATCCAGATGTAAAATAAAACATGGCTCCTATCCCAATTTATCAAAATGACAAAAGAGAACAGAAATATGGGAAGGGAAAGGCAACCAGAAAAATAATCAGCTTTTTAAAGCCTTTTATTGACAGAAATGGTACAAAATAGCGAGCCCTGTTTCTTTCAGAAACAGATAGGAAAACGCGGTTGGCAGAGTATAGAATCTCATGCTGTTCTCTGTTTATGTCATGACAAGAAATAATCTCTGTTTGTCATGGTTAGATACCTGAGTGAATCATTGCTATGGCATTTGAACAGTGATACCATACAAAGGACATAAGATGAGCCCTTCTTAAACAGAAGGGAGATCAAAGTCAGGTCCCAGCAGCAGGTGAATAGGTGGGGTCTCCAAAGTTGGCGGTAAAATTCTAACCACAAGGAACAAAATTTTAACATAGATGAAGGCTGCATCCATAAAAGAGCTATATGGAAATGGCAAAAACAGTTGAAATGTCTTTTCTGCTGGAAAATGTGAAGCAGTCTGCCAAATTAAGGAGTAGATTCACTGCATGATGAATAATTCACCACCCTTATTAGTCCTCTAGTCTGCCCAGGCAGATTTGGGATCCTTCTGTAGACGCATAAGTGGTCTCTTAAGGGTGGTAATTATTGTATTCTATTCAAAATGTGGTTTATCTGGAATGTAGCATCATGAATTATTGTGCAGCTGGTGCTATATGCAGACATGGAATACAAGAATTAATTAAAGCATTAAACTGATACAAAACTTTTACTGCCAATGGGTCTCAACAGTCTGTGAATAACACCAATAATTTGAGCTTGTCAAAACACAAATCAAAGTGAGAATGAATGAAGTCAACCATCGATGAGATGCACATTCAGGATTAGCTGGGTATCCTTGGAATAAATGGCTTATTATTCTACATATTATGTAAGCAATTCCAATAGAAATGGAGACTTAGAAAAGAAGGTGTTAGAGAGATATCTTTTTGAAAAACAATTTATATATCTTGCCCAAATAGATTGTGTAGCTGTTCTGAAAGAAAAAGGGGAGGGTGGTATAATTGAAAACATATTTCCTGAGGAATGATATTTGAAAACAGTGATTCAGCTTTAAAAACAAACTTCAAATTATATTCCCATACCATTAAGAAAGCAAATGATTCCTTTGATTCTTAACACATGTCATCATGACAAATCAGAAAAGTATGACTTTTCAACCAAGGTTAAAATTGAGTATGTCACATTTTTCTCTTATAGCATAAAAGCAAGGATGAATTTCATGGCAGGCGGAGCATTTCAAACTGATAAAAATATTCATCTTTCAGTGCATATTTAGGCAATTCTTAACTAGTATGGATTATTATCATTGCATGAGATATCGTGGAAGCTAAAAGCTTAGCAGAATTCTAAGGAAGACTAGCGTCCATAGGCATGAGAAGATAGCTATAAAAGAAAGGCTAAAAAATATAACAAGTATTTACCCAGTTGTCAGTAGGCGGAATTACAGAGTTTGACTCAGAAGCATATTTAATCATTCATCACTGCCTGATTTCTTATAATAACTGATGGAACTCTTCTTATAATTCTTATAATAACCTCCTGTGAGAGGTTACTTGTACCTAGACCTTACACCTCGTGTAGTTGTCTGTTTAATATGTACATAAAGAGGTATCGCAATACATACCTCTGATAGAAACAAAATGCAGTGTGTGCACCAATATGTGCTGTTAGGTTTTTAATATGAATACTAATCAGATCATAATTTTAAAGGAAGACTTAATTGTTCCCTTTTATAATGCCATAACTAAGCCTTTCCATCTCTACCACTACAAAAGATAAGGCCATACACAATAGCTTCAGCAACTGTGATAACGTGAACAACCCTTACTTAGCTGTGATTTCACAATCGGTAGCGTGTCACCTAGCAACAGCAATATAGGGGCATGAGGGATGATGTCAGAAGGCAATAAAATTGATGGATATGTGGCTGTGATGAAATCAACTTTCTCCTAAAAAGGCTGCCTAGCAGTAATTACATAAATAATATCTGGGCAACAAGGGACAACTGACTTCATACAAGATATAACCCAAGGCTCCGATAGCAGTTCATCTTTTCTGGGGGGGGCTGTGGGATAAGTCAGCAGAACATCCCATTCCTGGTGTCAGTACTCTGCAGAAGGAAGAGAGCTGGCTAGCAGCTGGGCATTGGCCTGGCTCCCATTCTTAGCCATTACTGGTGCACTGGTCTGTACAGAGAGGTACCATCACAGTCTGTTGTCCTGACATGTGCTGCCAAACGTAACTGCAATTCAGAAGAAGTCATCTTGGCCTCAGAAGTAGAATTAGGATTTGCCTCAAGGGAGAAAAAGCACTTTATTTTTCTCATACAGTAAGAAATCCTGAAATCCTATGTAATGACAAAGTATTTGGCCTTTATGCAGGTGTTGCATGGCGGGTCTGGAGGAAGACAAGTTGCCAGATGTTCACTTTTGCTCTTAACCTGGCCTACCCCAATATGTCCTCACTGATATATTCATAATGGATGCAAAGCTCACCTTTCTGTGAAGCCCACTGCACTGTCACCCATGCTTCCTTTCTTACCACTGTCTTAAGAGCAGTCATAGCATTTAACACAGCAATTTCCTACACGAAACTTCTTCTGCCACAGAAGGTTCAAAAGTATCTTAAAAATGTATCAGTGAACCCTCCACCCCGTATTTACCTTGGGATTTTATACTGCTGCCTATTACTGCAGTGTTTGAATGCTTGCTATACAGAATCAGTAACAACACCAATGTCTCTACTTTGAAAAAAATAAAATCCCTTTGGACTGGGGTTTGTTCTTGAGGTACAAGATTTTAGTCATTAATTTTTGTTTATATGGGTGTACGCTCAAATACTAACACTAGAAGTGTTGCTGTGACTGTGACGGTCCAAGAATATGCACAAGAAGTTGGTGGGGAGATGCAATATTGTTAGTGGAATTAATGAGTATATTGGGGGAAAAAAAACCCAGATAATCCCTTGGTCACATTAATCCTTCCTAAATGCATCAAACTTTTGCTACAAGGACAAGGAAGTTGACTAGTTGAGAGATTTGGGTTTTTTTATGAGGAGGACAAGTCAGGGTTATGAGTATTGTTCTGCAGCAGTAAAGTTTCTTCAAAGAAGGGTTTTGTTAGTGGAGAGAGAAGTTTAATGTTAGGGAGAAAAAAAGGAAATCTGTTTTGTCTAGTTTTACTAGATTATCTGGTAAGACAAACACAAAACTTGGTTCTTCTGGAATATGATCCTATAGATTTCCATGTGTTCCTGTTAATTTAATGCCTTGTATGTACTTTTACAGCTGGATTCATGAGCTGAAGCTGTTAAATTTAATTTCTAGCAAGCTAAATAGCTTATGGTCTAGTTTTATTATTCATATTTCTGAACCTTAAGCAATAAGACGTTGCCTGTAGGGATGTGTTAAACCAACACATGACTAATCCACCCCACGAGAGCATGAGTAAAGGAGGGGCCGTATATCCACAGCTGATCCCCAATGACTTTTTCTCATTATTCCTGCAGACAAAATAGTATCATTTTAAAATTAGTCCAATAAGTGTGAATAAAGCTTGGTGACTAACCTGATGAACTGCTTAAAAAATTTAATAAAGCAAAACAAGACTGAATGATAAAGTGGGCTGGAAGGAGTCTTCTTGGTATCATTCTTCACCTTTGACAGACTCACCTGCTGTGAAAGGAGATAAAGGACATTTCCCACTGAGATGTAGACTTTTTAGACCCTGATCTGCAAGTCACAGAGTGTGGAAACCGGTCTGAGGTGGGCCTTGCTCTCCAACGGGAATCTATTTTAAATCATTCCAGAATTTTGCAGACACATACTGGTTTGGATACCTGTATTAATCTCAATAACAAAGTATAATTTCTCAAATGAAGCACCGGTCTTCCTTTAAAGCAATCATTCTCTTTTATACTTAAACTCTCCTGATGTATTTGAAGGCCAATCGCATCCTGGGCTGCATCAATAGAAGTGTTGCCAGCAGGTCCAGAGAGGTGATTCTGCCACTTTACTCTGCTCTGGTGAGACCTCACCTGGAGTATTGTGTGCAGGTCTGGAGCCCTCAATATAAGAAGGACATGGACCTGATGGAGAGGGTCCAGAGGAGGGCCACAAGGATGATCAGGGGGATGGAGCACCTCTGCTACGAGGACAGGCTGAGGGAGCTGGGGTTGTTCAGCCTGGAGAAGAGGAGGCTCCGGGGAGACCTAATAGCAGCCTTCCAGTACCTGAAGGG